>NC_092826.1:18127397-18364897 GCF_039878825.1 Excalfactoria chinensis | reverse complement strand
GAGAAGCTCTTGAAGCGATATTTTAACAGTATCTACTTCTCAAATTTAGGTCCTCGGCTGTCAGTCTCACACAAAGGTGTAACTGCTGTATGTATAAACGCAGCCTGGAAATTAAGTTCTTTGATTTGTAGAGTTTTGCCTGTAAGGATGTAATCTTCACACTGAGACTTTCCCCTGTTTTGGTTTTTGTTGTTGTTATTTTTCTCCATTTGAATGAGGGATCAGATAGGCTTCCTACTTGAAAAATGTTCATTTGTGATGTTTAATCAAAATCAAATCCTGCATTATTAGTAGTCTTTGTAAGCTTTTTTTTTTGCATTGCATTCTTTGAGAGTGCTTTATAAGCAGCCCATGTTAAAGGAGCCAGTCCATAACATTTTGCCTAACTTCTATTACAGATTTTGAAGTTCATTTCTCTTGTTTGTATGCAGATGAAAAGATTTAATTAAAATAATAGATGTGGATTTTGAAACTACTGTGCTTGAGAAAAGGATATACCACTTTAAAGGGTATTAGCATAAAGATATAGCACATTTGTTTATTATGTTTCAAAATCAGCTGCTAGTATCTCTGCCACAGGTAACAATTGACTTTTCAGGCTTCAAGTTAATAGCCTTGTCTCTTGCTTGTAGGGATCAATATTAGTATTAATTAATCACCATTATCAGTCCTAGGATCTGGTTCTATTTGTTGTTACATCAGCAAAATATCAATATAGAAAGTGGACTCTCAGATCGTCATGGCAACTTCATCTCTTGGGTCAAAGAAAGTTTATCTTATCTGTGCATGGAGAGTGGCAAACTGTTTAGGGATCTAGTTTGAACTCTAAGAACATTGATTTAGTTTTTGTTTGTGAATAGAGGCTGAATTCCAATCACAAGGGATAGGTAAGATTTAAATATTAATGCCCACAGGCTTGTCTGAGAGGGTGTCATTACCATTGCTGTCGGATTGTCTTTTTGAGATGACACAACGGTAGAGGAGAATTGTGTAGCCAGGATTACTTAAGGCTTAGTAATTTGGGTGTTGGATAAACAGGTTATAAAGTGAAAGTATGGAAAAATCGACAGTATTTATGCAGTAATATTTCTTCTTATGTGCAAAGTATGGTTGGGATTTCTTCCACTTAATTCTATTTAAGTGTAGAACTAGCTCAGAAGCACGTTCCTTCTACCAGCTCACAGTCTACGTATTTTATTACGCGTTCTCCCTTAAAAGACTTTTCAAACAAGCATCTGTAAAGTCAGAAGAAATAGCATCACTGTTCTATTCACTCCTGAATTAATGCCTGTCAGACATCATGGAAAATATGCAAGCAATGGTCTGATTAATTATTTTTGAGTCTTGTAAGCTGATGCAATCATCTCCTAAGCTTGTGACAATAAAATATAAATAATGCTGTGTTATTGTGTTGTAGTATCCTTCTATATTCTTAAGTGCCTGCTAAGAGTCTTGTTAGTAGACAATGCAATTGAGACTTCTGAGTACGTATATAGTCATAGTATGGTTGAATCTCATTTCTGAGGGCTTGGAAGACAATGATTACAAGTACAAGTTTTGCTTTGGGAAGCAAATGCACTTTTTTTACCCAGTTGTTTGTAAATGTTGTATACCTATATTGATTTGTTTGATAGCTCCTTAGGACATGCTGTATTTGAGACAAAGATTAAGAGTATCAATATACTTGCCTCCTAGTTATTGGCTGAATAGGACTTTTTTTCCCCCTTTTTATTCCTTGAGTGTGAAATAAATTAAAAAAAAAGTCTGTCTTATGAAGTGATGCAGGTGAAGTATTGTTTTGGGGAATTAAAATATTATAAGAGCAGTTAAGCACACTTGCAATATTGCAGATGGGTTCTTGCAGAAAATACAGAACAGCAGCCAAACAAAACCCAAACAAATGCATAAAGCTTGTTCTGTAGAAGGAATCAGTCCTCGATATTGACATTTCTCATTGATTATTCAGTTTCATCTAATGCTTTGAAAGGGTAATGCCATCATGAGTTGGTAACAGATGCGGGTGGTTGTCACAGTAGATTTTTCTTCTTTAGAAAAGGAAAAGGGATTTAGTTTGATATAAAGATGTACAGCCTTAAGTTATGTTTTAATAGCTTCTAATATTGTCTATGTAATCACATCTGTGAAATAGAGTTTGTGTAATTTAAAAACACGATAAGCAAAAAATGTTTCTGTCTTCCTGTTTCAGATGTTGAATAAATTTTATCCTGGTGATTTTCCGTCTATCTTCTTATTTTTCTCTTGTCCCGTATTTTCTGTGTTGAAGAAAAGTGTCACGTAAGATTGTCACCCTTTGCAAATGCTGGTAATTTGTTTTGAAGAATTTGCTAGGATTTCAAAACATGTTTAGGAGGTGGCATCTTTGGATAGTAATCCTCAGAATCCTTTAAGGAGATAATTCGGTATGAAGTTTATCTATTTGATCTTTATATTCACGCAAATTTTTTAACTTCAGGTGTGTAAATAAAGCAAGAGTGTGGCGAATAATGTTCACACTCTTAAGTACTGCTGTCTAGTTTTTGTAGAACTTTTACAATAAAGGTTAGTTCAACTGCAGTAGGTTTATAAAATGGATATAAGTTACTAATAACCTACTGAAAATAACACTGCTTTAGTAGTTTGTGAATTACTCAGACAGCTTTTCATAAGCTCTTCTCATACCTTACTCTTTGCACTCACATAGGTGAGTTAGAATGATGTTGCTTTACTCTTCCAAATGACAAGATTTGAAGCTTTCAGTCTGAGATTAGCTAGTGTAACTGTGTGCCACACATTGGTTTTACTGTACTCAGTCTTTTTACCTTAGATTCAGTGCAGCAGAGTAAAAAAAAAAATAAAAATTCTTGAACCTGTACATTTTTCTAATGAATAAAGCATTAATACTGACTACAGTAAAATATCACAATACTTTTCATGTTAGTGGGTTTTCCATCTATGTAATCCTTCATTGGATGATATAATATATTTTTAAACTTAAGGTTCACAAGCTGTTCATATTATATATATGTGTATATATATATATATTTCAACAAATGTGAAAATAATTGTGGGATAAGCGTTTACAAATACATACATCCACAAATGGTATATGAGAGTTTGTGTATGAAATCAGATTGTAGCGTAAAAGAGGAGCCAAGTTTATATTTAAGCATTTTCATCATGTTTAAAGGAATTCAATGGTTGAGGTCCCCCCCCCCCTTGTTCCTTCTCATATTATCTACAAAAAGTAGAAGTCTGTATATTTTTGTGGTAAAAATGATACAGAAAAATGTAATTACTTTTTAAACACACTTGCAGTTATTATTGAAAAGTGATTTTTAATGAGAACAGAATGAATTATACTGTAAAACACGAAATTCCTCATAGACCCAAATATGGTGAGAGATGTCTTTTTGTGTGTCTATTGTGAAGATTTTCTCTGCTGAAATGGAATAATCTTGAAAATACTTTTTCAGATGATATATGGAGGTGTACACTTAGGCCGAGAAGAAATTCTGTAGAGGCTGATATTATTTTTACTTCTGTAGTTGCAGCGCAAGCCTCAAAGGAAGTACTGTGATTTACTTCTGTAATAGGGATCATCATTAAAACTGCTATTTAATACTTGTTATACTTCTGTTATCGAGTACAAAGATTAGTGTTTATAAGATATCCAGAAAAAAAAATTACAAAAGAATTGTGAACTCTGATTTGAAATTATGTGTATATTCTGTAAATTTTGCCTTTGCTTCTCACTTTCACATTTAGGCTTAATGTTAGATGGCTATAAAGATTTTCTCTGAAAAGTTGTAAAGAAGTATGGCAAAAACTTTCCTACTACATTTTATGCAGCTTTGTGGATTGAACTGCAACACAGTTGTGAAACCAATAAAGATGATGACAAAAGCATGAATGGTTAAGTTCAGTAGTTTTGAAAAAAAAAAATTACCATCACTCCTTCCCACCTTCTAAGGTTATGATCTTCAGTTAAAAATGTGCATGGCAAAGACTCCAGCTTTCTTGGAAGCAATATCAAGTAATTTCTGAAAGCTTTCAGTCAGCTTCAGATTTGTGTTTTGTCTGCTAGTTGTACTTTAGCTGTTTCAGAAAGGACATGGACAAAATGTCATAGCTTTGTAGAATGCAAAATAAAACAATTGTGACTGTAGCCATAGAGTTACTGGTGTTTTGTGTGCTTTTAGTGCATGAAGTGTTCATGTGAACAGTCACAGAGTGGAACTGAATAACATTCCGTATATGAATAGGATAGAGTACTTCTGAGAGGCCCTTAGTTTGCAAATAACTTCATTTTCCAAGAAATTGATCAATTTTTGATGCAAATGGATAGATTTCTACTTAAAAAAAAATAAAAATTGCTATTAATTCCAGAAATGCACAATATTTCAGTGAACACTGAAAAAATTAAGAACTGAGAAAAATCTCAAATATTTTACAGTTTATCTAGGAACTAAAATTAGCTAGTTGCTAAAAATACAAGTGCACTCCTTAACAATGTGCATCTTGGACAAACAGACGCATATTTTGTCAAGTTACTTAAGCTTCTGAAGTCAGGGCTACAACTGGGTCAGATGATAAGATGAGCACAACAGAAAAACGAAGAGTGGCTCTGATAAAAACTGATTGATTGATGTCTGGCTTCCCCACCATCACAAGCAGTTGACAGTTAGTTTGGGATCAGATGATTTGGCTTTTGCGATAGAAGATGGGGCCTGGTAGGCAAGTCTGAAGGACAAAAAGGTCGGTTTCTGTGTAGTGTCAGGCAGAGCTGGGTTCCCACAAGGTGGGGTATTGGATTATGCTTTTCTTCAGCTACAAGACTTAACTTTTCATGGTCCATTGAAAGGCCAAGTAATCTGGTCAGTATTAATACAAAAATAAGGCTGTATGTTGCGAGAGAAAGCAATGAAAGCAGAGGGAGTATGCTTGCTGGACAAGTGAATTACAGAAATGAACTATTTGTTGATGTTTACTTAAAGCATCACTGTTTAAAGAATGATGATTGTATATCATAAACTCTGACCTAAAAAAAAATGGTTTCTACTTGTAAATTTTTCACTGCAGCTTGAAGAAATGTTTTGTGTTTTCTGCTGACGGATTAGAATGAAGCATGGTGAACGATTAATTTGTTTGTGAAATATTTATTGCCATTCTGTAAGTCATTATTGTTGTAAGAATGTAAGTATTGATATTGTATTTCATATAAAGAAGTACGTGGTTTTTGGTAGATTAAGAGCAATTAGCATGGTATACTTATGTACTTTTAAAATTAATTTATGAGAAGTGTATTTTTGTTAACTGGAGATTATTTATTGATCAGAGACAATAACATGAACAGCTGAGTTTTAGTTTGTATTTTGTTTGTTTTTCAGAGCACAATTACATTTAGCACTCTCTATGTGATAGCCAGAGAAGGGGGAAGAAAAATGTTTAAATGAAAATCAAGACATAATAGCTTTCAAATAAAAAAGATTTTCAATGTAAGCCGTGAAAATGTGTACAACTGCCACAGAATTGGAATTTGGACAGCTCGGATTTGAATTTAGATTTTTGGTCAGTTGGGTACTCTCTAGAAATCCTTTATAATGTATCGTTTTTCTCTGAGTTTTAAGGGTCAGATCTCCAAAGGACAGTCAGGTCTCAGCTAATGCTGCTGGCTTAATATCAGTAAGATGAATTCTGCAAGGTGCTGTATTGCTGATAGTATAACTGGAATGCAATATGAAAGAACCTGTAGTATAACCTGGAGTGCTACCAGTAATAAGTGATCAGTGTAGGTGAACTGGTGGTTGTTTGAACAGTGATTAGTTATACTTCAAGAAAGATTGTTTTCTTACTGTCTAATCTCTGAAAACCTGTTTCATTTAATACATAATAATAATAAAAGGTCTTATACAAGAGAAACAGTTTTATTCCAGATATTTTATGCACCTCTTTTGAGGTGTATATTAAAGGCACATTTTAAAACACAGACTTTAGAATAATAGTTATGCATGCAGATTTTAAACAAGGCTGTAGAAGTGTCTAAGAACTTCTTCAGTTTTTATTAATATCACACTGCGTCACTTTAAACCTTTTGTGGGCTTTTATATATAATTAGGCTGGACTCTCAGCATTATTATGTGTGGTCTGAAATACACTGTAGAAGTCCATATATAATTTGCAGGTGGTTCAGATTTTCAGGTATTTCACTTTCATGAAGATGCTGTGTAAGAGAATAAGTAGTGCTTGTGTAAATATGTCTTACTATGTCTAAAAAAATTTCAAGATGTTATAGGTCTGAAAGAAATACCTCCAAGAATGCAAAGAGAACAATAGAACTACTTGATAGAGCAAAGTTTCAGCTACCGAACACATTTTTCTGCATAGTCACCATCATTAGCTTGGCATTTTTGCTCGTGATGAATTAGAGCCTGCATACTGCACTAGCCAAAATCTGAGCCAGTAGAGGTGACTCAGTATCACCATCACCATTGCTCAGTATCACCACCACCCACCACCTCCTTGTGCTAACATTCACTGTTTGGTCTCCAGAAACATTTAGCAAGCATCAATGAATGACAGTAGGTGCTACTTTCTGCGCAGAGGAAATCAGTGGCACACCTTTGCTCAGTATGTGCTTCTGTGTCAGACACCATTTTGTTAGATGGTTGTATGGCAACAAACTGGTGGGAAGGTTCAACCTCTACTGCCATATCTGCCAACACTGGCGTCTGATGTTGTAGGTTAACTAACAAAATAGGAGGCATTACTTTTAGAGCAGCTCTCAAGCTCCATAAAACTAAAGCGGAGAGCTTTATTTGTTTCAAACATGATACTCATGGCTGATGAGAGAGTATCATCTGCTTTACTCTTCCTCTCCTGTTTGGAAGTTTTACACGTCTAGTGTATACAACCAGTATACTGTTCATATATATATATATATATCATAGTATCATCATAGTATCATGCAAGTTGGAAGGGACCTTAGAGATCATCGAGTCCAACTCCCAGGATTTGAGCCCTCTGTGTAGCAAAGTGGCACTTTTACCACTTGCGCCACAGGGGGGCTTCGAACTCGGGTCTCTGGTGTTGCAAGCAGCAATTCTACCGCTGCGCCACTGGGGCACACATATGTACCTGTTTACTTATATGTTGAAGAAAATTAGGTTGGGTGAATCAAAAAAGGGTGGGGAAGGTGGGTTGTGGAAGTCATGTATCCAAAATAATCAAGATGATCAATTCTCGTGAATGGAAACTAACAATCAGCTATTTAGACTAGATCGGCTGTGTAATTTTTTTTTAAATTTATTTTATTTTATTTTATTTTATTTTATTTTATTTTATTTTTAGTTCTGCAGCTTAGGAAATCTCATTCAAGTAGAAATGTGCTTTGGGGATGTTTTGACTGGTCTTATTGGTTTGACATTCGTTTTCATATTCTTTTGCTGTTGGTTCAGAATTTTCACTGTTGGAAGGAGGAGAAATTCAGCTACTGAATTCTTATGTCACCAACTAAATTTGTTTTTCACCATTGTCAGGTATTAGAAAATAAACAAGACAAAAACACTTCAAGAGTTACTCCTGTTATGCTTAAACTGTTTCAGCTCAAATCATTAGTGGCATAGTACACATTACAACAGGCAACACCAGTTTGAGAGAAACATCTTATCTCATTTACACTGCTGTACGGTCTTTGAAGGTGACAACCCATCTTAGCATTCAGAAAAATATTTTGAGAATATGGATTCATTTCATGGAACCATAAAAATAATTTATAAACCAAAACTTGATTTATTTTTAACCAGGCACAGTGTTATGATAATTTAGTCCCAAATTCTTACAGAATGCAGTTTATGAAATGCTAATCTATGATCTGAATTTTATTTTCAGAGATAGACAAAAGACAAACCCACATAAATCAGAAATGCCTAATCACATTTATTAATAAAGTATTGTTTTATTGTAAGAAAATGATTTTAAAGTGCTATGCAATTGCTTTATCCATTTCCTAGTAGACATATGTTCCTGTTACTAAAAGTACCAAGATGCACATTGTAGTATTTGGCACCTTTGTAGAAGCTTCACTATGAGAAACAAATATGCATATTTCTTCAATGGCAGTTTGGAAAGGTTTACAATAGACTATTTGAATAACTATCTTTATATCTAGTCATGTTGGAAACAATTATCTAAAATTAAATTGTGACAAATTAAATAGGATTTCATTTTTTTTAAGCATGTCTAGCACCTGGGGAGGAATAATTGCATGTATCAGTACAGGTTAGGTGATGACCTGCTGGGGAGGAGCTCTGCAGAGGAGGACCTGGGTGTTGATTGAACATGAACGAGCAGTGTGCCCTTGTGGCCAAGGAAGCTGGTGTGATGTTCCTTCTCTACTCTGCCCTGGTGAGTCCACAATTAGAATACTGTGTTCAGTTCTGGGCTCCCCAGTTCAAAAAAGACAGTGATCTCCTAGGAGTCCAGCAGAGGGCAACAAAGTTGATGAAGGGCCTGGAGCATCTCCCGTATGAGGAAAGTCTGAGTAACCTTGGTCTGTTCAGCCTGTGGAAGAGAAGACTGAGAGGGGATCTGATAAATCTTTATAAATATTGGAAGTGAGGTGGGAAGCAAATGGATGAGGCCAGGCTCTTCTCAGTGATGTGCGGCGTTAAGATGAGGAGCAATGACCTAAAACTTGAATGTAGGAGGTTCTGTACAAACATGTGAAAGAACTTCTTTACAGTAAGGGTGATGGAGCACTGGAACAGGTTGCACAGAGAGACTGTGGAGTCTCTTTCTATGGAGTTACTCAAGAACCATCTGGATGCCTAACAGTGTGGCTTGTAGAGTACCTGCTGTAGCAGGGGGGTTGGACTCAATGAGCTCTTAAGGTCCCTTCTAACCCCTGCAATTCTATGTGAAAGTGTTTTCTCTACTAATTTGAATTTGAAAATTATTTCTAACATTTTCTTCTTAAGAATGCATTTAAACTATATGCATTTAAATAATTATTTGTGTTCATGTATCTCCATATATATATATGAGAATTAGTACGGAGTTGTCAGTGTATAAAATGAGGCATGCAACATGATTTACACTAGCAGTGGTATAAAATACACCTACTTTTAAGCCAAAAGCATGCTACAGGTAATTATATTATTCATAATACAGTAGGTGGAAGTTTTGACATTGTTCTTTCTTTATTTTAGTTATTTAATTTACGTAGTTATTTAAGTCATTTTTTTTTACTTTGTATCTGAAATAGAGCCTTGGAAACAAACAAAGTGTGTTTCCAATGTATCGCCTTCATTTCAGTGATAGAAAAATGAGTTTTAAATTTCCTACTGTGCTCCATATGATTTAAAACTTTATTTTTTTTTACTATTTTTTGAGTCATTACCGATACCCAGTTTTAAGAGATTTTCAACTCCTACAGCTCTTGTTGGAATTAGTTGATAATAAACCCTAAGTTCTGCAGTAAGGAGCAGCACTAAGGTTCATTCATTCCTATTGCTGTTGTTAAGCTACAAATTCAGTCTGCTTCTACTGGAAATGTTATACATGTATGTAATCGTATACATGTATTATATCCCTCGGACTTTAATGCCTGTTTTAAATAGCGAAGTATAGCTCTTAGCAGATTTTCCCTTCCGTTTTCCAAAAGACCTGCATAAACACTTCATTTCAGATTAAAATCTTGCTTTATAGCAAGATCATAAAAAGGAAGAACTACACTGGAAGATCTGTACTTGAAGAATATGCCGTGTGTATTTTATTAAGCCGCTAATAATGATGTCAGGGTTTGTCTTGGAAATAGGTTCTGTGTTGTAGATTTAAGGCTACACTATTACAGGCAAAATCATACAAAGTTTATCTTCTATAGGTTTTTATCGTGAGTTTTGAAATTTTGATGTGCTGTGCCAAACCAGTTCATCTTTCATAGACAGCAGATGTTTTAACTTGAGTGATATTTAAGATGCCTGTTGTATTTAAGAAGACTGTTATGTCCAGACAATTTGTCCTTTGAAATTCTATTTCTAAAAATGTTGGTGCCAAATCTGTTTTTTTGCATCTTAAACGTGATGTATCTTTAGTATTGCTTAACTGCTTGCTTTCTATAGTTCTCCTCTGTTACATGTCATAATTGAAGACAATCTAATATTAAAAAAGAAAGTATGAATATTGCAGAAAAAATAGATGATAAAATAATAGAAATAAATGAGAAAGTCTTAATTTTTGTGAATAAGCTATAAGAAGTGGACAGAGATGAAGTAAATTTATCAGTTAGAAAAGTTTGTGTGAAAATGAATGGTAATCTTTGTTCTTAGCCTTTTGAAATATAGAATATAGAGTTCAGTGAAAATTAAATATAAGATCTGAGTTATTATACAGAACTTAATTCAATTCCGATTGACTAGAAGTGTATTTTGCCAATATATGATCATCTCCTTTTCTCTATTTAAAAAAAAAACACAACAAAACCTATTCTTATGCTTTAGCTCTTCGCTTTGGAGTTTTTCTTATCTCTGACATGTTAAATATTTGCTACTGCTTTCTTGCTTATTTACATCACATATTTGATTTTTTTAAAGGATGGCTTGAATGATTTTAGTCCTGAGAAAAGTGTCGAAAAATTGATGAGAGTTTGATCTTTCTCCTAGAAATGAAATATTAATGTAGCAGGAGGCACTGTTTGTTTGTTTGAGAGTAAAAATGTAAAACAACTGAGCTGAACCCAGGGAGATTCTTGTAATACCCTTTCATTGTTGTTGGTTTTTTGTTTGTTTGTTTGTTGCATTTTATTTTGTTTTTCCTATTCTTTATTATTTTGGGAAAGAAGAGCATTGAACATGACTTAACTATACACAGGAGCAGTGAAAATATGGAAACCCTAATTATCGCTAGTTGAATAGCTATTACATTCCCATATATTTTGGTAGCAATATTATGCTGGTGCATTTGTGTGTGAAGTGTTAAGAAAAGTTGTAGGCACCTCTGATGTCTGTATTTCAGTGTTAATTAATTATCAGGCACCTTGCTAGAGAAATTTCAGGAGAGTGTGTAGAATGTATTGTGGTTTGTATAAAATAATACTTTATTAGTGAAGTATGTAGATTGAATGTTTCAATTCCAGTTAGTGTTACATTTCAGTGATGCACTGCTCATTCTAACTGTAGGTTTGTGGAATGGCAAAATGTTACGTATGTTCTAACCTGAATGTAATAGCTAAGAGTAGATGTATATTTAGATTATTACACCATTCCTTTTTTCTTGTTTGTCTTGTTTATTTATTTATTTATTTGTTTTGATTGGCTGAGTGGTTGATACCTCATATCTGATGGTAGTTATTTATCTGATGATAATTGCTTAATCTCTGTAATCACTTGAAGCTTAGATAGCCTTGCCATAGGAGTTGTATTTTGACAGAATAATAATAAGATATATGCCATAGTTTGTAAAGTTTTAATTTTTAATCAGTAAATATATTATTACTTTTTTTTTCCATTTTTGGGGACCATTTTCTGGTGTTATAACAAGCAGCAAATTTAAGATCTTGTATCTACTAACAAAGAGGCAATTGAGAATTCATCCTTTATATGTATTCTCAGTAATATAGCATCATCTGTGGGTGGAATTCTGTACATCTGCTTCGCTGCATTTTTGTGTGATCCTTACCTGTACATCTCTTTCATTCCTTTATTTTTTGGTAAGTATTGCTTCTTTCTATTTTTCCTATGTGAAGAGATCAATGCCATTATCTAGCCTGTTGGCAAAACTTTAAAGACTGGAAATAACTGGTAGAACCTGGAACAGAACCTAGGGCCCTTAGACCTGCTCTATCTACTCAGCACAACTTTTGTACTGCATTTGATGTTGTTCCTCTCAAAGGTAAATCTTACTAGTTGTTAGAACAATTAATAAAAAAAGGAAGACAGAACCTATTGCCTTGATCACATAATTTTGATATAGAAAATCCAAGTCCAAAAAAGTGATTTCTAGGTCTTTGATTATATCATTCTCATGGCTGCATGCAAATCTACAGACCTAAGAGCTGCGCACATGTAACTAATGGGACTCCAAGGCCAGTTCATTGAATTAACTGAAACTGTGTAAAAGAAGTGCCATGTGGCCATTCTTGTATTTATTATATGGATTAAATAAACTGAACCTTATGCATACTTTATGTGCTAGGAGGATGGGAAGAAGTGATCATTATTTGGGTAAACTGGTGAATTGCAGAAGGCACTGTTTGCTGGTCATTGTGCTTTCCCTTTGAAGCAGTTGCTTTAAATGGTCTGTAAATAAAAATGAGATGTTGTTAAACTGGTTGAGACTGAGGGACTAGAAGTACAATTTTTGATAAGACTTAATATGCATTGTCTTAGAGGAAATAATTTTCTTACACTTGATACTGTAGTTTTATTAACACCTGTTATATTCATGTAAGCAGTAGAAATCTAATTATTATTAGTTTTTTATTTTTTATGGTATTACTTTTCTTTTTTGAGGATTTTGTGTGTGTGTGTGTGTGTGTGTGTTAAAAAGGGTCTCCCGTACAGAAAATCCACTGTATCTTAACCATTAATTAATTTATTTTATTTCAATTTTTATTAATTTATTTATTTTTTAATAACTTCAAACAGAATATCACAATCTCATAGCATCTGGAAAATTCTGAACTCTGATTAAAAATCCCTATACATAATTTCAAAATATTTATTTTATTACTGAGGAGATATAAATATGTCATGGCATAACTTAGACAAAGAGGCTGAAATTATTGCCATGATTTTGAAGAACTCAAGAGCTGTCCTTCATTGGTTTCTTTACTTTCTTTTGGGTGATCGGTCACCAGAGAATGAACAGGAAGAGCAAATGAGCTGAATAACAGAAGGTGTTGTGTATACTGTTTGGTTTTAAGGATCTATGATATTTTTGCTTGGTAATGATCTGTGAAGAATACCTAAAGTATGACTAAGAAGCAAAACAAACAATAAAGGCTTTTTTCTTCTTGACTTTGCACTTTCTTAGAAATGAAGGTCTTGTCAGTGTGTGACATAAAAGTGCCATAGGAGGCTTAATCAGATCAGCTTGAATAGGGATTTCTTAGTACCTACATCACAGATGTAGGTAAAGGTTTTTTTGTTTTGTCTTATGTGTGTGTGTATGTGTTTGTTTATTTGTTTTGTATATGTTAGTGCCTGTTTAATATCCAGTGATTAATTACTGATTAATTACTTATGTAAAGAGAAATAAATTAAACATCTGGAAAACCCTTAAGTGGCATCAAAGTTACCCCAGACACACTTCAGCAAAAGAACAATGATCAAATTTGACAGAATTGACATTTTTAAGATAACAGAAAAATAGAAAAGTGATTAAGTTTCTTTGAGCAAAAAATCTTCCTGGGTGGACTTGCATGTCTCCAGTGAAAATGACATAATTAAAGTGCAGATAGACAGAAGCAGGTCATAGGTTTCTGTGAAATCAAAGTGAATTTCTCAAGTACAATTTAGTATTAAATGTTAATTTAATAATTTAATGGAAATCAGTGAAAGGTCAAGTTGAATGCAAAGGGTTAAAATGCTGAACGGTGACCTGAACAAGGAGTTGTTGTGTCTCTGAATCCCAGACATACTTTATTAGGACAATCCAGCTGGTTTTCTATTTCTATCTCCTCATTATCAACACGCTTATGGTATGGCCTCTTCCCCCTCACTTCCAATGCCAAGAATTTGGCAGGGATACCATGTGAGGAGGTCAGAGAGAGATTGAGAGAAAAAATGAAGCTGAGACTGCAGCAGAGATGCAAAAAGAGGGAGTTCTGCTGGTGAGGAGCTAAGGCTTGTTGTATACAGTGTGGGGAGTACGTGCTGAGGTGTTTTTTTGTGTGTCTGAACAGTTGTTATAGCTCTGCATAAAATTAAAACTGCTGACGTTTGCCTTCATTCTCTTCTCAGTGAAAATGGTGTAAAACAAAAAAATAACAGTTAAGCTTAAGGAATTGCGGGTGTAAAACTAGTAGAAAAATGACAAAAAATATATTTATTCATCATGTTTGACATCTTTTGTTTTAGGATGAAATGATTCAAAAAGTGTAGTATTTTTTTCCTGGAAAAAAAGCAAAGATTTATAAATAGAAGCAGCACACTGTTAAATTGCTGTATGTGTTGGATCTGGCTTTCTCTAGCTGAGAGAAAAAAAAAACAACCTCCAGCAAATGTTCAAAGGAAGGAAGTGGGAGGAAAAAAAGTCCTTCTTGCACATTTCCATAGTTTCCATTTCAAAATACGTGTATCACTGCTGAAAAACACATACCTTTACATCAACAGATACATAAATTTAGTATTCTTAGTGATGAAACTTACTGCATGAGAGCACTGATTAAACAGAAAGTAAATTTGTTTGTTCAGACCTGCAGAAAACAAAACAAGAAAACAATTGGAGAAAACGCAGAGAGATTCTCTACAGAAGGTCAATTTCTGTTCAGAATGGTCTCATTTGTGTTTCTTTAGGATAGTATGTAGTGCTTCCTCCAGGTCTAGTGTTGATATATCAAACTGATCTATGATTACTGTTGTTCTAAAACATATTTTTGATTTTCATCCTTTTCTCAGCATTCCCCTTTTAGATAATGGGAAAGTGTCGGAATGGAAAAGTGAGTTAATTTCTTCTGGTGGGAGGATATATTGATTTTATATTTCTTACATACTTAAAATTCTATGGAAACAGATAGAGATTGTGTCCACAAGGAGTGGTAAGATTTAACCTCAACTTTACTGATGTCTTTGTCAGATGTTTGCTTTCCAGTTTTTACATGATTAACACATATTCATTACAAACGACATGCTGGTGGTAGTCCCCGTATTTAAACTGTTAAAATGAAGGGTAGTGTTTAGACCAGTGTTACAGTTCCAAACTCTGAAGCCAAATAATCTCTCAGCCTCTGTGTGCAGTGCCCATTTTTGTCCTGTGACACGTGCAGTCTAGGGGCTATCACCCTTAATATACGGTCTGTCTTACAAGAACTTCTAAGAGGCCTTGATCCTTAGTTCTAGGTTTCATGTTAAATTACAGGGGAGGAAATACTGTCCTGACTAGTATACTGCCAGGAATTTCTTAAAACTGCTAGTCGTGGTGATACTTGATTGCATGAGAAAACCTAATGCTTGCAGAAAGCACAACTTAAGGATGAGATTGGGGAGGTTGTGAAAGAGGGAGAGCGAAAGTGAGAGAGACCTATTTTGCTGAAAGGATGAAGGCAAAGAGACAAAATTCATCTCACTGGTAAATCCAGGTACCTCCATAATTGAACAACATGAGCACACAAGCAGGGTGCAGATAATAGACAAAGGAAAAAGAAAGGATTCACTCTGGGCTGGGATTAGAACCTGGGGCTTTCCAGATGTGAAGAATAATTTATACTTAAAGAACTTACTCTCTCAGAGGAAGGGAGAACATTTTAGTTGAGCTATGCTTGTAATGCTAATATTTCTGTATTCATTTGTAATTTTAAAAGTGCCATTTATGCTTTTATTTTTTTATACTATTCACAATAAACTCGTGACACTTCTGCCCCCTCATAACAGACACCTAACAATGAAGCAGCTTCAATTAAGAAGCAGAACATCAGCCTCTGGCATCTTATTCTGTTGTTCCATCTTTTTTGCTAGGGAGAATTCATTTGTTTCTTAATTAAGAAAAACACCAATAGCATGAAAATTCTGCTTATGGTACCTGAATGGTAATTAGGTGAAAGGTAAAAAAGAAACACACGCATACATTCCAGTAGCAGCCAAAATGAACTTGAGCTGATAAAAATGAACTAAACTACCCTTGCATAAATCGAGGCTGAGAGAAGTGTACAGTCATTATGGCTAAGACAATATGCAAACTATCTTCAAAGAAATCAAATTGCTAGAGTGTTTTCATTTGCATGTATTAACTATTAACATAATGAGGAGAAGTGACATTGGACCCGGATTGTGTGTCTGTTCGGATTGATAACTCTACCGCATCTGCAAACAGGCGCCCAAAAATCAGACTTGTAGTCAGATCAGTGTTGAACTCTGAAGTGTGTATGTTTTTTTTAATTGTTATTTTCTTTTTTGTTGTTTCTTTTTCCCACATTTTTTTTTTCCCTTAATATCTGGAACCCAGAACAACATGCTGAGATGTTGAATGCAAGTTATCCTTTGATTTTTGTTCTTTCCAAAGATGATTCTTCTGCTACAAACACTTACTTCATTCTTTTAAGGTATTTAGTGTTACTGTGTGCTGATTTGTAGTTGCTGAATGTTTGTGTAATTATTTAGCTATAATTTTGTCTTATCAGATTGCCTACTTAAATTGTCTATCACTGTGCTCATGAACAAAAAGAAAGTTTAGTAGAACTTAGGCTTTTGGGGAGGTCTGTTACATGCCATTTTATCTGATTACTTTGGAACACAGTAAATGTTTATGATAAGTTACCTGTTTAAATAATGGGAATTTATTCAGTTTACTATTTGACATGCTATGTAGGAACCTAGATAAATTTCTCTACTTTTACTAGAGAAGAAAATGGAAATTATTTTTAAAACTGTTAGTCTTATAGTTTTTTAAAAATAATATTAAGTAAGGTAAAAAAAAACCAAAAAACAGCATATTAACAATGCAATCTTTATTATCATTCTCTTTGCCTAAATTTTCCAAAATGAATGTATTTCTTTCCATTGCAGGTCAAAATTGTTAAAAGAATGTAGTTTTGGAAGAAGGTGCTCACTAGTGAAACGCAATAGGAAGCAGCCATATTGAGTCCTTAAAATTCAGAATTTACAATGAGCATAACTTGATATAAAATATTCAGCAATTGTTACAGCTTTTTTTTTTTTTTTTTTTTTTTTTTTTTTTTTTTTAAATACACACTCAGCATTTATGTGTGGATTATATCACGTGTTATTTTTGTGCTTTGAAATTGTTGCAAAACAGTGAACAACGCTACGTTTCTGGATGGAGCGCTTAAGAATTCTATTTGTGAATGTAAACCTTTCTTCCAAAAGGGCAGAAGGGATTCCCTTGTGGCTCTTTGATTGCTATGTGCATCTGTTTCTTCACATAGCTCCATAGTCTTACTCCAGTTTGAGGGCTGAATTGTACAAAAACTTGGATTTTTGAAAAAACAACAACAAAATAATTCTTAAGGGAGCCTGGCGATGAGAGTGAAGTAGACGTTGGTCTATAATAAATGTACTATGACAACACAAACTTCTTGTAGCCTCTGTAGCTCAAGAAGAAGTTAGGGGCATGAATTCTTGTTTGTTGTATTTTTTTAACGACTTAAAAAAAAAAGAATTGTTTCCAGTTCTCAAATGTTCACTAAGTGCTCAATGAATTACATTTTTTTTTGGACTTAGAATCAGAAAATGGAGCACTCTGATCAAAATCTTTTATTTTAGATTTTGACTGTAACTAAAAGATCTGATCAGTGTAGGAACGCTGAAAACAATTATTCTCACTTTAGAAATTGGTGAAAATTTGAATCAATTCCCCTGCAGTCCGTATGGGAGATATCCCACTCTTTATTCTGGAACCCCTTAAAATCTCAGAATTAGCCTATAATTTAGCATACAACAACTTACTCTGCCTTATGACATTGGAAGATTGATACAGAATAATCTTCACAGTGTGGGAGTTGATAGGAAAACGTCTGTGAGACGTTGTGTGGTACGAATCTTCTCTAAGGCAATATTATAAGATTCTGTAGAATATAAAACTGTGTAAAATAATCTGTAATTTGGATAATCTCTATCCATATCCATCCAGGTGAAGTTCCTGTTTAATGCTATCTTAAAATTCATTACACTCGCCTCTTATAGAGACAGTCCTGAGATTATGGATCATGGTGGCATATATATATATATATATATATATGTATATGGGAAGAAAATATAGATATACTTTATTTATTTATTTTAACTTGATAGCTATATGTTTTTAATCTCTGAATAATTTAATTTAGGGTTTTTGTTTTCTTCTGTAGCAAAGAGATTAACTTTCCAAGAAAATTCATTAATTTTGTACTGTTCTGTTACATTCTGTTGGGCACCTAGTAATGATGGAAATATTAAGACACAGCCAGTAATGAGATACTAGAGCTGCTAGTATTTTACATGACTTCCCTTTGATTATAATAATAATAATAATAATAAATTTATATTTTACCTGCATCCACCTCTTGGAATAAGTCAGATGAAAAGTAATTAGTTTTCAGTATATATTTTAAATGTACTTTGTTTTAAAAAATGAAGCAAGACTCAAATATGTTTTAGATTAAAAAAGATTTTACAGGTTTATGCATATGTAAAACTAGATTGTATTTAATAATTCTACTGAACTTTGAAATGTTGCTCAATATTAAAATTATACATTTGCATGGTGCCACAAAAGGAAGCATCTTTTCATTATCTCCTCTTGGATACAGACTAAGTGTTTATCCCTGTGTACCAGCAGTTCTATCTGCTGTTTTTCAAACTCAGAAATTAATGTGTCTGAAATTGTGCGTGCCTATGCATGCACATGGTAGTCCACTAATATTGGGAAGATTCCAAATGGTTTGTGTACAAACTTTGAGGTAGACTGAAGAGTTGGGGGGGGGATATGGTGTGGTTTTTTCCTACCTTCCTTCCTTCCTTCCTTCCTTCCTTCCTTCCTTCCTTCCTTCCTTCCTTCCTTCCTTCCTTCCTTCCTTCCTTCCTTCCTTCCTTCCTTCCTTCCTTCCTTCCTTCCTTCCTTCCTTCCTTCCTTCCTTCCTTCCTTCCGTCCGTTATACTACTAGAGAATCTTTAATAATTGTGTTACCACTGATATCTTATGGGAGATATTGTTATGGGTTGTGATAGACATGCCCTAATTTTTTTTACAGGTGCAGAATTCTATGTGAAAATGCCTATCAGAGTTATTTTCTATGTGATATAGGTATTTTGATGATGTAGTTTTAAAGAAAAGAGTGCGTTCCATAATGTTATGCCTGCTTAGGTGTAGGCAAAATAAAGACCAAAAAAACTAAGTTTGCTTTTTTAATTTCCTTACCTTATGAAAACTAAAGAACTCGTAGATTTCATAGAAAAGTAACTTACTGTGAATTTTGGAAGCCATATTATTTTTCTGCTTGTGATGTGTATGTTTTGGGTGTTTGAGATGTCTGGATGGGAGGAACTGTGGGAATTGTTTAAAAGACTCCTTTTACAGATCTCAGTCATTTCTTTAAAATGGAGAACTATATGGCAGAATCTGTTTTATCTCAGAAAACAGAATTTGGAGTTTGGCTTGCAGAATCTGCTGTTTTCCAGCTGGTGGTCACCTATTCATGTCTATTGGCAGTCCACTTTTCATTGGTAGGTGGCATGCTATCCTGGAAATAGTGCTACTGGCAAACAGAATCTCACTTTCTAAATACTGAAAGTAAAATAATTAAAAATTATGGTTTTGTAAGTCTGCTAATGTTCCTAAAATAGCATTGTAATTCAAGTAATGCATAGGAATGATAACGACTGTAATAATAGTCCTAGAATTATTCATATTTTATAGATACTAAAGAATTTCTTGTGAAAAGAGAGGAAATGACCATAAATTTGTAATCATTAATGGGAAGGAAGGGTCAGTACTAGATCTGTGAGACTGAGCTGTTCCTTACTCTTGAATTGAATGCAAGTACCATGAAACTGTCCATTTGACTGTATTGTATGATTTACTATTGGCTTTGTTTATAATGGCAAAACAACAAATAAATTAATTTTTGTTAGTGTATGTGATTTATGTATAGATGAACTGTATTATGAATCTGTAGCATAAAATTTGAATTTTGCTTAAAATCTTCTAAAATAATTATTTTCTTTTACATGAGGGAAAAATGATGGAGTGTCCCTTTGGAAAAGTTTAAATAGTAATGGTATGACATGTCTGTCCTATCACAAAGAAATGAAATTTGAGTTCCATGTTAATTGTATTTTATTTATTTATTTTAAAGGAAGCTCCTCAAGGATTTCCAGAACTAATTCAGCTAATCGAGCACCATCTGCTACTTTTGACCAGTGGTTGTACATGTTTTCAGAATCTCCTATTTATGCTCCCCCATGTTTGACTGATTGGTGTGTTTTGCTTGTTTGCTTTGTTTATGCTTAAATCTCCTTATTGACCAAGACTAGCTTGTTGTTTAGTGACATGCCCATTAGTATTTGTGAATGTTGTTTATTTATATTTTTTGTTTTAGTCTTAGGTTTTTCTTTAATATCACTTAAGAAAGGGCTCCTAGAGGGCCTGTCTTTAAACTTCCAAGGTTCTCTGTTCCTTTAACATGCATTAGCAGTCTCCCATCTTCTTTTTGTGATAGATGTCAGAACAAAAGTAATTTCTAGATGTCTTGCCAAAGGATTATGCAGAATATTACCTCAGAAGCCAATGAGATATTTTTAAATTAAACCACCTAAAAAGAAGATTATTTGCAGTAGACAGAAAGTTGAGCTTCTGCTTCCCCCTATCTATGTTGTTATTGTGCTGCACTGCACTGGATGTGCTGGTTTGATTATCACATTGAAAATGGGGAAAAAATTGAAATATTGAAGTGAGAATAGACCACAGAAGGTATTGATGAGACTACTGAGCTCATATCCTGATACCATATGTATTTCTTTCAAGGCTTCAGAAGCAGAGATGAGCCTCGCTGTTTACACCATTGGGAAAACAAACAAACAAACAAAAACCAAAGAAAAACGAAAAAGCCGCAAGCTCTCTTAGTCCTTTAATTTCCCTGGTGTTATTAATGGGCTACTAGCATTACTTATTATTTTTTATTAAATCTAGGAAACATTGCAAATAACCACTGTTGGTCTACTTTTCTATGTCTTAGGTTTTGAAATATAACATCAATGAACAGGAATTTTCAGTGGTTCAGTGCTAGGTGACTGCTGCAGTGTGAGGACACTATCTTCATTCTTTTGGTTGACACCAACAACATCTGGACCTGTAGGATTATCTTTTAGTATAATCTGCAGATGTGATGGAAGATCACCACTTTAAGTAATGGAATAGATGTTACTTATGTTTTAGGGGCTTAAGCTTATTTATTGCAGTATGAAATATGATCTTCCTGTTATTTTATTTCCAAAATATGAGTAACCACTTATTACCTTTAGTATGCAATACATGATGTCTTCCCTTCCTATATAATTCCTGCTTATGGTATGGAGGAAAAAAATCCACTACATTATATCTGGAGACTGTGTAAGCCAAAATACAACATGGATTAGTTGGTGTGGGTTTTTTTTACTTTTTTTTCCTACATTGCTTAGGTACGTGATGACCATGACAGGGAGCTAAAGAAACTAAAATGAAGCATCTTACTAAAATTGCACTTCTCATGTTTTCTTGCTATTAATTTTTGATTAATATTTACAGCTTTACTAATGTTTCCCCAAATGCAGTGTTGGTAATGTGTATGTTTATGCACACCTTTCTGATTTGGCAAACCAGTGTATACCTTTCTGGTGTGCATAATTTGAAGCACATGTGATTCTTAATTTGGCTGAAAGCCACAGGATATTCTGAAGAAAAAAGCAGTTCACAAGAAGGAGATAGCAATAGATCCCCTGTGGTACCACCATTTCACTACTAAATGAGTGAGCTGCCTTTACAGCTGGTTCTGAGAGCAACTTAATACCCTGAGAAGTCCCTTCTGGCTCATCCTCCCCTTCATTTGGGGACTGAAGACCTCCATCTGTGTTTTATTGGAAAAACTGGTCCTGTGTCACAGCTTTAATATGCAAGACATACTTACTGCTGTCTAAAACAAATGTGTCCAAAGCACTTAAAACTATTTCTCTTCCAGTGTAGACATGCTTTTCCGCCTAGTCCTGTAAAAGCAGTATGTTTTTCATGTCAAAGCTTTAAGAATCTACCTCCTACAGAAAAGTGTGTAAATTCACAGTTTTGGAGGGAACAAAGTTTGTAGAGGTGGGAGGATCACACTAGAAATGCCAAAATGCCAAATGTCTTTTTTTTATAGAATTGTGAATTTCACCTCTGTTTCTTCATGACTTTGTTTATAGTTGTAGGATAAAATTACTTTTTTTTTTTTTTTTTTCTTTTCTTTTGTGGAGAAGTTAAGCACCTGTGCAAGGAGAAGGCTGAAATCTAATCCATCCAAATGAAATCTTGCAGTCTCAAGGAATATTTAATAAATGACAGTAACACATTTTTGGGTTGAGGTTGCAGATCCAACTAAAATGATAAGCCACATATAAGTGGTTCATTAAATATATTTGATCATTTTGATGTACTCATATGGGTGTTTGATGGTTTTATCTTGATCTTTAAGTATTAATGATCTACTGAAAATAAATATTTTTTCAAAATTTATCAAAATTGGAAGAGGTATAGTGTAAAATGTAAGGTATAGAGAAAATTTTCAGTTTGTAGTTTATGCTGTAAGGCTGCTGGATTTATTTATTTTTTTACAATATTTACAGTGCTTTTGCTTGTAAATTGGCTCCTGGTAGGCTACATAGCAGGCTACCAGATGGCACTGGTTGGTTACCCATGCTGTGTACCCATCAGTGGTTGATAAACTTCAGAATGAAAGGCAAATTAAAAATAATCTACGGTATTTGATTCAATAAAGTAGCTAATATTTTGTATAATTTTTGGAGGAGGGAATGTGATCAAGATACATGAAATAGAAATCCATACAGAAACCTGTAAAATTGTTTAAATATTCAAGTATGCCTTACTATGCTACAAGGAGGCAGTGTAATGTACTGAAATCAGCAATGGAACAGCTGTGTTTTAAAGGACAGTACTTTGAATGTCACTTGACAATTTGCTTTCAATTAGAAGTAATTTACAGGAAGATGCCCACAAGCTAATCTTTACAGGATAATTAAGTTCCATTTTCTTTACTTTTAATTAAAAAGCAGAAAAGATTTAGCTGATCCATAAAAAATGTTCTGTTTAAACATTCATCAGACTTCACACTTTTTAAATTTTTTTTTTTTAATTTTTTTTTTTTTATTATTATTATTTGTTGTAGCAGATGTTATCAAAACTGCAGTCTGCTCTGTTTTAAACCCGGTTTATTTGGTAAGAGAAACATGAGTTGCAATAGGCGTGTACAGCTGAGGTATGATCATTTAGCATCTCTGTATTTGAATAGGTTTAAAATGATATCCATACTCTGAGCATTAATCTTGCCCTTTCCATTGTGTGCAGTTCTGGTTAAGGAAAGCAAAGCAGCTGAGCAACTCTGTGGATGTTAGAAGTATTTTCCTCCTGTCATCCTGCCACGATACTTACATGTTAGCAAAGTTTTCTGCATGAAAAATGTATGAAGTTCCTTTGCTGATTTAACTTTACATTTTAAATGAAAATAAAGTGCCGTGTATGATATTTAAACATGCACGTGCATATACAGGAATGAATTAGTTGTAGGTTCTTTAGGACAGAAGGTATATCTGTTTCTCCCAGATATTTTTTCAACATCTGTGTTGATTTTAAGAAGAGAATTGAAATTTACTTCTAGATTTTAAATCTATCCTTTTTAAGCAAATTCTGACAGTGGAAGAAATTACACATTGATTACACTTTTAAATTAATGACAGGATGCATGCTGTAGAAACAAACAAAAAACCTGCATATAAAACAAAAGTTCCAATACTTTTCTGAAGTTTGAGATCTAATCAACTGTTTACAGTGGCCCAAGTTACTTCAGTAGGCAAGTGATGATTTATACCAGTTTGAAACAGGGCCATTGTGTTAAGAAAAAAACAACAGAATCCTTTTATTGCATCTGAAATACACTTCATGAATCTTTAACTCATAACTGGCCAAGCTGATTATTTTTCACAATTGCTTTTGAACTGAGAATGAAACATACAATCACAAAATGTTTTATGTTTGAAGGAACCTTTGTAGGTCATCTAGTCTCACTTCCTGCTCAAATCAGAACTGGTTTCAATCAGTTTCCCACTTAAGTTTTTTAAAGTTTTTAACTTTAAGTTTTAAATATCTCCAAGGATGGAGATTCTTCAGCCTCTTAGCACAATCAGTTCTGCAGTTTGACTGCTTGTCACTGTCAGCTTTTCCCTAGTATTTAAACAAAATTTTCCTTGCTGTGTCCATTGCTTCTTGTCCTATTTTGTTAGGCATTTTAATGAGAAATGTGGCTTTGTCTCCTCTTATGCCACCCAGTTTGATATTTGAAGACTTCAGGAAAAAAATAATTCTAAAATTGAACATTCTGCTCACTTGACCTTTCTTTGCTCTGTCTTCCTGGCAGTCTTACCAGACTATGTAAAACTCAGTATGTCTGTCACATGTACTGGGGAGCCCCAGACTGGACATAGATTTTAGATGTATTATCATCATTACTAACAGAAAAGAATAGCCACTTACTTTAGCCTACTTGCTAGGCTCTTGTTGACATCCTAGGATATGTTTCTCCTTCAGTGTTGCAATGGTAAGCTGATGTTTAATACTCTTCTAGTCCACCAAGAACTCGGAATACTTTTTAGCAGTGCTGTTTTTCAGTAGATTGTCCCCAGCTTTTTCCAGTGGATGAGATTAATTTGTTCAAATTCAGACTTTCTTTTTTGCCTTATTAACTTCATGATATTTCTTGAAAACCCACTTCTCCAGGTCACCTCAGGTCTCTTCTGAATACTAATCCTGCCCTGAAGTGTGTCTCAACAGTGCCAACCCATCTGATACCATTTGCAAGTTTTCATTCTGCCCTGTTGTTCAAAGCATTGATGAAAACATATTGAGACATACCAACTACCTGTGTGACCTGGTGTAGGGAACCTGCTTTGGCATGGGGGTTGGACTCGATCTCTGGAGGTCCCTTTCAACACCTATGATTCTGTGATTCTGTGACTTCTAAGGGATACTTCTAATAGATGGACTCCAATTGAATTTGATGCTAGTAACAGTTCTCCCTTAAGCCTCGAAGTCCAGCCAGCTTAAATTTACTGTGAAGGACCACTAATGCAACCTGTATCTTGCAAAGTGAGCATTCTGAACACATTGTTAAGTCTTGGAAATAAACATAGTGTATATATAAAATCTTCACAATCTTATGTTAGTACTAAGATATCCAAATACAATGAACCATTCTGTGTAGCAGTTGAATTAAATGATCCTAGTTAAAAGTTCTAGATTTTCTTTTACAAATTTTCTTTTACAAATCTAGATTTTCTTTTACAATTTTTTTATAAAGAGATTGAGAAGGGTTTATGGATTAAACACACTGTCTTTCTGAATAGGCCTCGGCATGAATAAAAACATGATAGAAAAGTTTTTGGTGAAGTTGAGAACCATTAAGCAAGTTTTTAGAGAGCATAAAGCCGTTTCCCAGACATCATTCTCAAGCTGAGTGTTTTGAGATTTTAATGTTCAGACAAGTCCTGCTTGGAGCAATTCTCTTGCTCAACTTTTTAAACCATGCTAATGTTAGCTATGCTTCCTGTTTGTACTCTGTTGACCAAATATGCATTTTTAGGAAACATTTGATAAAGGTATTTGAATGATTATCAACAGTTCTAGCAATTTTCTATAATTATAACACATTCTCCTTTAAAATTTCTTCATGACATCTTTTAAAGGAAGAAGGAAATGGAAAAGTAATTTGTCATTTAAGTTCACATATTTGTGTGTGTTTGGTTTTTTTTTCTAAAGGAAAAATGAAGATACTGCTATGAGTCATGTGTAAAAATTAAAAACGAAAACGTCAGAAATATTCAAACATGCTTGTACGCAGAAGATTCATGTTGTATTCAGTTAAATAAATAGATGATCAAGGGACACTTATTGTTGGAGTCTTTACCTATCAAATTGTTTGGTTGCCAAGATAAGGTAATTGTTTAGGTACCTCTATAGAAATGAAAAAAAAAAATATTATTTGGGGGGCGGAGAGGGGGGGGGATTCATTTTTTTCAACTTTGCATCTTGCTTCAGTGGTTACTTTGAACTGACATGCTACCGATAAAGAAAGTGATCATCTCTCTTTTGACTGTCATTCCATGTGCAGCACAAACATTTCTGTCCATAAAGTGAACTGGGGGAAAGAACTGATCCAAGGGAAGGCCACTTTTGTTTTCTGCTCTTCATAGTTCAGTTCTAATTCAAATCAATTTTGTATGTAGTTCACCTGATGGCTGGATAAATACTTTCACTAATCCAACAAGGAAAGCAGAGTGACTGTAACAACAAGCAGGAGGGTGGTATAGCCTCATCTGTGGATGTAGCCTGCTGGGGTTGGCATAAGGAGATAATAATACTACACAGCTAGACAGCTGTTTTAGGATGAAATCATTTTATGATGCTTAAAAAATTTGCTCTGCTTTGTTTAAAGGTGTAGGTAGCATGATGTAGTAGGTATAGCAAATATATTGGTTGCTCATTGTTTATACTCATACTGCAAAAAGCTGAATGTTATCAGTCTTGGAGGAGAGTTTAGTAAGTGATACAGCTGCAGTATTTTTTTTTTTACATGCCTTAGAGCCTCTTTACATATGTATGAACTTACAGAAGGAAACTTTTTGTGGACACTTTTCATAAAGAAATTCTGATTTATTTATTTTTTCATGAGTGAAAAATACAGGTTCAGGCTCAGAACTGTGGGAGAAATTATATTCTTTAAATATTTCCTGTAGAAAGATCAGACACCATTATTTCTTTGTGATACTAGTTGTCTTTTATTTATTTCTTTTTAAAATTTAAATAAAATTCCATTGCCTTATCATGTTTGCCTGTATTGAAAATGTGATTAAGTCATTCTTACAGTATAGTAATGTATTCATGCTACATTTGATTATTTTTTAGTAACTGAATAACATAAATGAATCTAACACTATAGGGGATTCAGTCAGAGTCTCAAGAAGAATAAATTTGAAATACATACTTGGTCCTTTAATACTGTGGACATAATTTGATTTGAAGTGTTCCTGATCACTTCATTAGTGAAGTTAATACTATTTGCTTTGATGTGTAGGGAAATCATGATAATTTGCAGAGATATAAACAAGACAATAACATCTTTTACTGCTTTGAGTGCGGGAAGTTGAACATAATTTATATTAGATACTTAATTTTTACTCAAAGGTGTAAAAATCACATTGATGTGGCACTGAAATGTCATTATGTGATGACATTTTAGCATTATAACTGTAGCTTAATTGCCTACATTTCTCTGCAGTGCAAGTTACTCATTTTAAAAATGTTTTGGCTAGTTTGGGAATGATTTGCAATTGCAGTCTTGTAAATCTAAGAATATTCTCAAATCAAGAGACAAAATATTTCAATTTTTCAAATAAATGTGAGCTCAACTACTCTTTAATGTGAAGTTTCATATTTCTACTACTTTACTTGCAGTTATCAATTTTGCATCTGAAGTTTTAAGGCTTTGGTGATGTATCTGTCCTTCCTGTGTTTCATTATGAGGGTCATGTGTTGTTACGTAATTAAAGAAAAATGATGAGAAAAAGTACTGAAATAATTACCCATAAAATAACTTCTTATCCTTTTGTTAAGTAGACTTCATGTTGTATTTTAAATTTATAGCGCAAACTGTTTGGAAGAATGACTTCTCTACTTTAGAGTGGGAGGAGGAAAGGGTGCTAATGGAATTCAGACAAGCAGTAATTAGTAAGCCAATAAATAGGACAATTTAATAAATGATTTATAGCAAGAAGGATTACGATGCATAACAAATAATTACGTGATTTTTGTGCTTAATTTGTGAGCAGAAATCCAAAGAGTAGGCAGGGGGAAGTGCCTGGAAGAAGCGTTATATGTGGTATTTACCTTAGGTGTAACATTTTTATGAATTCTAATAACAAATACTGTTTAGTAGTTAAAATTATTCTCTGGCATAGGGACTCAATATTTTAGTATCCTAAAAATCCTATTTCACAAAAACAAATATAGTTTATCTTAAGCTTTGATACATTTGCAGGTTTGACTTGCAGTAACCATTCAATAAATTTGTAAGAATCCAGAAAGCTGAGGAATGATTGGAAAGATTTGACAGTAACAGTTATCTCTTCTGTGTAGATTCAGCCATTTCACCTTAGCCTCAGTTTTCTTCAGAAATTTTTATGAATGCACAAAAGCAATTGGAAAATTTTTGTATATGTATGAAGAACGAGGAACTGGCACAAGAAGAGGGACAAAAAGAACTTCATTAAGGAAGTGGCACAGTCTGCATGTAGCTGACGGAAATGCAATGTAATGTAATGGGAAGACGGGAGAATTGTTGGGGGAAGCTGCAGTTCATTTTCTTTAGTTCTATAGACAGTTGGTATTGCTTCTCAAATGTAATTCCTAAGCTGTAACTAAAAATGTAACTCGAAATAACTTTATTACTATAGCTATAGTTATTACAGTATTTTTGCATAAGGGAGAGAAAAGATGCTCCTATAGAGTATATATCTGCATGCGCTTTGGTCACTTTCTTCAAAGCTCTCTGAATGAGTAGTTTGAATGGCTGAAGAGCAGTTTTATATAACCAAGTTAGTATGGGTTTTTAGGGAAGCAAGTAGTCTTATGTAATGTTAAGCATTTAGAAAGTACAGAATTAGCCTGTTGTCTAAGCCTAACAGCGTGGTGTTGGGTGATTTCCGGGATCTGAATTCTGCCCCTATAATGTAGTCATTTAAAAAAAAAAAAAAAAAAGTTGGTAGTATCCAAAAGAAAGCGGGTTAGGTTAGACAACTGACCTTTAGGTGCTTATAATTAGGCAATATTATAATTACGCAATTCATCTTTTACTTAATAGTTGAGCATATATTTTAGAACAGAAATAAGAATAACTGGGTACTGGTGCTATGTAACACTACCTTTCCCGCTTTAAAATTATTTATAACTTTTTGTAATATTTGGATGTAGACAAGAAAACATTACTACACAAAACTGAAATGTAATCTCTGACAAGAGCTAAATATAAATGGTGAAATGGTAATGCTTTTAGTATTCTAAAATATTTTTGGTTTACTGCTATTGTAGTGCAATGTTTCTCTGCTTATTTTAGTACCTAGTAAAGATATTCATGTTGCTGCTCAGCAGATGTTATAAGCCTTATGAAAGCTCTCCTAGGCTTTTCGGAAATATACATGTTTAAATCACATTAACACAACATACATAACTATAATGCAATATATATATATACACATTCTAAAGGTAGAGTTATACTGAGAGCAGAATATCCAATTTCAAAGGAGCAGTACTCTTGATTTTTTTTTTTCTTTATTTCTTTATTTCTTTACAGTCTCGTTGTATGTTTTAAACTCTCAGTTCAAAATCTTCTCCTAGGTTACATCTACTACATTTTGATCTGCATATATAAGATTTATAAGTTTTCAAACAAAACAAACAAAGCAAAAGAAAACAAAGTCACAACAAAGCAGAATAAAACAGTGTACCTAGAAAATAGGAATTGGGTAGATTTGCATGCAGTCATTTTTGGGGAGGATAATTATCTCCAGCAAATAGTGTTTTTATTGATAAAGACTAGAAAAAGTGAGGTTTTGGCACCACAATGTTTTATTAATAAGATGTTTTTCTCCTCTGTGATGAGACTTGCAGTGGATGACAATTCTGCCTTGTGCTCTGCACATAAATTTGCAGACAGGCAGGGAAGTCTTCTCCCACCGTTTCCATGCCTGTCTGTTAAGTTCAGAATTGAGGCATATAGATTGTTTATTTTAAAAATAAATTCAAAACCTGTTTTCCTTAATATATATTATACATTTTGCTATCTGGTGATAAAAACTGTAATCTGCAGAAAACAGAATAATAGATAAATATCAGCTTGTCTGAATATCAGATCCTAAAATTACTGTTTTACGGTGAAAATCAGTGGAATAAACCATAACTGTAAACAGGATAATCTGTTGCCATAGTTTTAGGTAGCGATACTATGGATGTTTCAGCACACTTTTTCTTAAAGCAAAGCTTCAGGAAAAGTCCAGAGGTTGGAATTTGGAGCAGTTACAGCTTCTGTTTCTGGCTTAATTGTAACTTAGCTGATTAGCAAGTACTTTGTGACAGGCAGTACATTTCCATAGGTTGATGTTGCAGGGCTTGCCTATCAAACACAATTGACCTGGAGGGCTGGTACCTGACTGCTTTCTCTGACAGCATTTGTAGACAGGCTTTATTGAAGATTATGGCCCTTCACTTTTAGAATTTAACAAGCAGCTGTGGGCATAATCGTGAAGCTGAGTAGAGACAAGGGACAAACGCTTGTAGTCCAAAGTAGTGATTACTGTCCTTTCATGGGGTTCGAAAAGCCATTTATACACCAGTCTTGAAAGCTCTGTCCAGTTTTTATGATGTTTGTTCTGTTTTTTACTTTCATGAATGAATTATAATTTTCTCTAGGATATTTGTAGACTGCTCTGTTGTGTGAGGAGAGATAATGAAGAGCTTTAATATTAATGGTGAGACAATTACTATGACAAACTTGCCTTTATTCTTAGATGAAGAAAAATGGTAAAATGATTGTATCTTCATATCAGGTAAACTCTGTTGAACAGCACTTTGAAGAACTGAAATTTGCTGATCCCAGGATTGCTGAATAATCAGCCAGGAATATATGCTGCGTTATGATGTGATCTTACTATTAGTTGATATCTTTCCTGATGACCAGCCTGTTTTTTTCTTACTGTGATGTAAGCAAAAAACCTATAAAGAGCATCTAAAGTCAATGGAAATACTTATATCTGATTGCAATAAATATGAGCGTTTACAAGATAAGTCAGATATTTGATTCAGTGGACACTTTAGAACTTCAGGAAATACCATTCAGCCATAAATACACTCTGCCTACTATTTCTGAGATTGGTGAATGAACATATAGTTGAACTATGTCCATTTTTCTTACTTCGTTATAATTTATAGCTTTTAGTGTGCTTTGTTCCTATTATGTAATATTTTATGGCTGAAGCTGGAAAGTAGGAGTAATTCTTTGGATTTCTTTAATATGTCATCCAGTGTCAAAGTACTTAAAAGCATTAATTGACCAAAACTTCCTATGTGACTTTGTGAGTGGTAAGAACTCTTTCTGAAGTGAAACATCACTTAGCAAAAGAGTTGTTTATAGAAAGGTTACAAGCACAGCTATCACTCCAGAAGTGTTCCTTCTATGAAGCCTTTCAATATGTTCTGTGCCTGCCAAGTTTCCTACAGATTGACACCTCATTCTTTTTCTATTAATCTTTTAAAATCATTTGCAGCATTTACAATGTGGTGCAAGTATTATCAGTAGACAGTTCCATGTAAAGACTGAAGAAAATTTAGACTGTTCACTGCAGACTCCAGGTACAGGTGTCAGAGTTTTAAAAATGTGGGTGTCCATCTCAGTTGTACCATCTCTGAGTACCTCTGTCAAATATTTTAGTCCCCCTCCCAACTTCAGTCTTCAGGGAGACTTGTCTGCTTCAGACAGTGATTAATTATTTATCAAAGTTCAGTTGGAGAAAGGAAGGGGTACCTGGGAAGTAGCGCAGCAACACTTTTAGCTGTATGAAGGTGTCATGAGGTTTAAGTAAGATGCCCCACACTGTCCTTCACGTTTTTTGAGTCCTGAGTGTAGTAATTAGCTGAATCTGTCTGAATCTGCATGCAGGCTCCTGGTCTCCTATGACACTTCCATTCTTGGTTAAAATTTGGTTACCCTTGAATCGTTTTTTACTTTCTTGAAATGTGATCACTGAAACTGAGGCATTATTTTACATCACTAGACTTTCTGCTCTTCTGCAGAGCTAACTGTCTTATATCTAGTTTTACACTTCATGCTTTGTTTATCTGCCTTCAGTAAGTGATTTCCCTTGGCAATATCTTATCCTTACATCATATTTGTAGTATCTCAGTAGTGTGTATTGTACCCACTGGAGCACACTCAGTTGCAATGTCTTCATGATGCTTTCTAATGTCTTGTCATCAAATTCTACATCCATCTTGTGCTAAAGATGAACAGATAGAATTGCAGTAATCCAAAGAGCACAGCCACAGCTCTTCTCCGTAAGAGTAGCTCTGTGAACACTGCCTTTCTATGTCTCTCAAGACCTTAATATTAAATCCTATGAGCTTTGGATCAATCATACTTAAAAACTACACCAAGAATTCTCCTTTAGCTCTGTAAGGTCATGTAGAACTGATCCGTAAGTTGCAGCTGATTTTTTCAAAACTGTAGCATGTTGTATTCTTCTGTCTGGGACTAATTAGCTTACTGTAGGGAATGACTGCATTTCAAGGAAGGGAAATTATCATGGAAGTATGTCAGTGAACATTTAGTGTTTCAGTAATGCATTACAACATTTCAGAATTCAGAGTAGGTGTTCTGACTGCTGAAATCATATTCTGAAATATATTGCAGTAAACAATAAATAAACAATATTCAGTGATTTTCTGGGGATACCAGTGAGAACTTGCATCTTTTCATTGTCTTTAAAATTCTGTATTCTTGCAAAAAATTAATACGTATGATAGCAGAGAATAGACTCCTCCAGTGTCCCTTTATGAGAAACCTTATTCCTTGCCTCTACTACAGATGAAGAACTTATATGGAATACAGAAGAATATATATTTAAGATTAGTTAGAATTTCAGTGAAAAATAATGTAGGTAATGTTTTCATATAGTAAAACAGGAATACATTTCTGAATTACTGCAGCTGCAAAGAATTATGTAATAGTGCAAATAAGGAAAAATGCTATTTAAAAGTGAAACCCTAGCATCACTAGTTACCACTGCAATAACACATCAGATTCCCAGAAGTGAGACCTATACTTTGAAATGGAGCCTTGAAAGACAGAAACTTGGCTTACAGCTCAGATTTGAATTCAGATGAATATCTGTACGGTGTATACAAGCTTCAGACTTGAACTAAAAACTGCAGGTGTTTGGATGAAGAAGTAACAAACTGTTAGATATTTCGGTATTGACCAACCTAGGTTCATAGGTGGAATTTTCTGTACGTTTTTCACAGAGGTGAATGCGGGCTTTAAACTGTAATATCTAGTGGAAGATTTATGTTATAGTAAATCAAATAAGGGAAAGCAATTTCAAACTATAGTAATTAAAAATAGACATTTGGTTGGTGATTAAAAATAAAATTAAAAACACAGTTTTGTTTAGGTAAGTAGTAACCACATTTGTAGTTGTATTATATGGTATTGTAATATCAGATACTGGATTTTGTGCTTATGAATCATTCTTGATAGCTATTTCATTGTTTCTTTAGATTACAAATTAAAGACTAGAGTTTCCCATCGAAAGTCCTAACCCAACTAAGTCTAATTATAAAAGCAGATTGAAAAGTGCATTTTATAACATTTGAGAATCAAGACAGAGATATGTTCAGAATGACTGGCACCGAACAGTAATTTGAATAGAAATTAGATACTAGTTGAATCTTCTGAGATTGAAAAGTCTGTGCTTAATAATATTAATTACATTAAGGAAAAAAACCACAAAATCAAAAACATGGAAATGAAATGTATAGGCCTTTGTGACCAGGTTTATGATCATATTTGATGGATTACGAATTCTATTCTGTTCTGATCTGATCAGATCTGAAAACTAGTATATTGAAAGTCATATTTCCTTGGAAGTAGCCTGCACTAGCTATACTGTAGCACAACATGCCCTTGTTTTGTCTTGTCTGAATTCAACTTACATAATCTCAATTGTCATTCGTTAGCATCATGAGATCTCTCATCATATATGCGTGCACCACCAATGTTAAGTACTTGTAGTGGTTCCTTCATCTGGTATTACCTGTGTTGGTGAAGGCATGTATATGTTATATATTGTACTTGGTAGTGACATGATAAACAATCCTTTATCTAGTAGTATTGGTAAAGTAATATCATTGGACAGTCATGGTATAAGAAGCCACTGCAAAATGTTTACAACTAAAATATATTGAACTGATGTATTTGGTGGCAGTTGAATGGCAGTGATGACAGATGAAGAGCAGGAGGGAAGAGGAACACACGACAGAATTACTAGCCAGTAGACATGACCGTCTACTTCTGACTTCAATTCCATGGTCTGGTTTTCATAATTGGCAAATCTTTCAATATTTTCTATTTCTTTGCCACACATGTGAAGATAAGACCGCGGGTCAACTCCTTGATTCTCATGCACAGAAGTAATAATATATTGCAGTGGATGGTGACATTTGGTATTATTGCAGATTATTCTGTTTCACACTTGTATTTTTAGTAGCTACATCTCTTTTAGAAAAATGTACATCTTGAAAATCTAACTATTTCCAAAAGAATTTCTGTTATTGTATGACACAACGATTACATTATACTACTTGTGACAAGCACAGTTACCAGCCATTTTTACTACTTCTTTCTGTGTTATTAACAGTTGCTGATCATTATTATTGATATTTCTGATGTATTTTATACTCCGATTTCAGACTCCTTCTTCTAAAAGCAGTCTTGAAATCCACAGCTTTAATAGTACAACTTGGCTGTCTGTTTGGACTGTGATGGATAACACCTCCTTTAGTTGTGGATGCTTGTCCTACTCCGAGTGTGGTGGTTCCTCTTTCCTTTTCCAGAGCTCTTTGTGTTGTGACAGTTGCATGTACTGTTTGCTGTCTCCTGCTTCTGTAATCAGAGTGAAGCAGAAATTACATGAAAAAAATTATTCTGTGATCAGTTCTGCTCTTTTTAGAATAAGCAAATGTATGAAATAAAAGAGAGTGATCAAAGTATTGGCAAGTTTAATATTTGAGAAGGAAAATTCTACATGCTAGGCCATAGTATTCAAGAAAGATTACATTCAAAGAATACTTACCTTCTGGTAAAGCAATAATTTAAAGGGTGCCAACAAAAAGCTGTTAGTAATTAGAGGTATAAACATCTTAAAAATGTGTTAATAGATTAAAAGTATTTTTTGAGGAGTTTTAAAGAAGTGGAATGTTTTGAAACTGAAAAGGAAAACTTCAATGTTATAATCACTTATTTTGCATTAAGTAATATATATATATATATATTTAAGAAAACTGTGTGAAAGCAGTCTCTACATCTTTACAACTGAAATGGACTAAGTGTGACAGAATAACAGATAATATCAGAGGATCAGTTCTATGTTTCCAGTTCAACATTAGCATGATACAACTGTCTTCCTTCAGATTGAATTCAGGGGTAACAAATTCAGTTAACTTGAGCACTCTTATGTATTCAGTGTGTAACATTAAACAAAATCCCACATTGTATTTTAGTAGAAATATATATAGATATTTCAAAGTTAAGTGGTGTTCTATATTTTGTATTGTAAGAATCAGTTGTTAGAAAAGTAAGTTCAGCCTTGCCTTTCAGCAATCATAAAGCGTGCAGGAGCAAAGGTTATGAGAACCTTAGTTCATAGTTAATGTAAACTGCAACATGTATGTAAACTGAGCTTTGCTTTTCTAGAAATATGCTTGTGTGTGTATAAAGAACAGAGGAAGAGTATCAATGAAATTTTCACATGCTTAAAGTAGATCACCAATCTTTTTTTTTTTTTTTTTTTTTTTTTTTATGGTGTAAAACTAAAGGGAAGATGGAGTGAGAAGCTTGTCTAAAGTACAGTCCATACAGTCCATAGTCCAATGTCCAATCCACAGTCAGTGTTGATTACATTTCTGGATCTGCTGGAACTATTGACTTAATGCTACTAGTGGCCTGCATTTAAATAAAGTCATGCCAGAACATGCTTTCTTGATTTGATAGTTCTGGAGGAATAAAAAAATATTCTACTTTGTTTTTTCTCCTTTAACTCCCTTTGATGACTGGGCTGAAAGTGCTAGAGAACTGCAGAGTAGTCTGTTATATTTGGCTCTTGATAGTGCAAGAAAACAAAAGAAATTTCCTGATATGACTACAGAACAGCAGAATGGTGGAGTTTGGAAAGGACCTCTGTAGGTCATCTTGTCTGAGCCCTATGCTTGTGTGGGGTCATTCTGGATCAAATAGATAACCTAAATAGATAAGGTAGGAGTCTTTAATGAAGGCAATTATTTACTGGAAATTTTTTTTGCAAGAAAAAAATTCTAACTGTATTGGAGCTAGTAGACTTTTCAAGTGAGTGTACTAAGATAACTCAATAGAAAAAGATTGCTTTCTTTAAGTCATGCAGGGCAAGATATTTGGAAGGTTGAAAGTCTAGGTGAAAAATATTTTCAGTCTTCCTATTCACTATTAAAAAGGAAGTGGAAGATTGGATTGTTGAATCATCATCATCATCATCGAAGCATCCAGTGGCCTGATTTGATGGAGTTGTATTATTCCACAAGTTCGTTCAGCAAAACAACAATCATGATAAGAGACGATGTGAATGAATTCTTGTTTTGATTTGATGCTCATTGCTTTGAGATTTACATATCCTCATAATAACACTTACCAGCCATCTGGTTTCTGGAGGAAAAAAAACAACTTTTTTTCTTTTTCTTTTTTTTTTTTTTTTCCTTACTGAAAGGGCTAGGACATAACATGCACCATTTAAAAGCTTATTGTCTGGAAATGACATAATGACTTTGTGTTTTCAAATTATTTATTAGTGATTAACTCAGAAAACCAGCAGGTTATGCCAACTCTAGGGGAAATGCAATGTACTTTGTTCAACCTCACAACACTTACAGGTAAGAAATCAAACAGTAAAAAAAAATAAGTCTGGTCTGGGATATTAAAGAAGTCAAATACACTGTAACATGCACTTTCAGCTTACTTTAAGTGATGTAGTTTGTTGTTCTGTTTTGCAATTTTCGGGTTTATGTATGTATATGAATACAGATATATAAATGACATACAAACATCGTTTTTCAATAAATCCTACTGTGTATAAGATCTGGAGTATGACATCCTTGTAATATATTTTCGTTACGAGTGATAATGAAAGTCGCATTTTTTGTGGTGGTTGTAAGATGTCAGTGGTGATGATATACTGGTTAGTAGCCCATTATATTTTCAATTAACGCAGTAGATGTTTTCTTTGAAAATCTAAAATATCATGCTTCAACCTTATGGTGCAGCATTGTAAGCTACAGCAACTGTAATTATTGTAACTAATCATAACCAGCAATCTAGTCAGCAAAATGAGATCTGAATATTCCCAGAAAACAAACTGTGTACTAATACTTCTTTACTGTTGGGCTGGGGTTGTATTGTCCTGGAGGGACACTGCTTGTGTCTGTTCTGTGGCTCGTGGCAAAGTTCTGCATTTTATTCCACCTGACTTTTCTCCGATTATTTGGTTTCTGTTAAAAACACGCACAATTCATTTCTTTTACAGTCTGTTCTAAAGATTGAGATCTAATTTGAAACCCTTCAGTTTTGTTCTTCATATTGATAAACTCCATGGGATTAAAATTACTGAATGAATCCCCTGCAGTTATTTCAAATTCAAAGTTCTAATAACACAAGTAACTAATTACGGAATTCTGTATCTCTTACATTCTATTAAGTACTATTATTATATTTCTGAAATAACAAGATCCTCATATGCTAGACAAAGTGAATCAAATTTGATGTAGCTTGTTCCCAACATTTGAACTTTCCTTTGGTGTTACTTCAGAACTAGTGGTTACTTTAAGCATGGTTTTGTTTTGTTTTGTTTTGTTTTGTTTTGTTTTTCCTGTATGCTATACATATCATCTGTCATGATTTTAAGTTTCTTTCTTTAACTACATAATTGAGTTATGAATCATTTTAAGTGTGTTTAATTTTTTTTACTGAGGTCTAACCCAATTTAGCAGTGAATTCTAAATACAAGTACTTTAGCTTTTTTTGTATATTAAAGATTGAATTTAGGCTGTCTTTCATGGACTTTTTCTATAGTATTCTCTGTTTTGCTTACAGTGAAAAAGTCTGGGGAATAAGCAATAATTTGAAGAGACCACCTGTGAGGGAACTCATGAATTCGTTGCTGATTTCTGGGGCTTTCTGATTTCTGGACCCTTTATTCTGCTTTTTAGATTTAATTACATGATGACGTACAAATGATGAGAGACACATTTCCATCTGGGGAAATGCAGGTATAAACAAAAGACAAACAAGGAGTAATCTTTGGCTACACACAAAAATAGAAAATATTAAACAGAACAAAAAAAGACCCTTCATTTTCCATAGCAGTATAGGGTGGCTGTGCTTTATGGGAAAAAAAATGTGAGTATTTTGTCTTAAAATTGTGGATGTAAAATTGCAGTGAGTAATGAGTATGTATTCCTCTGATCCCTTAATGTACTTGATGTGAGGTTCCTCTTTCATCGTAGCGAACATGCTGGCCATTAAATACACTGCAGCAGCATCATTAGTGGCTTCAAAGTGCTCCTACTTGCATCACATTTTTCCCTCTAGCAGGTGAGTGAGGACAGTTATTAGCAAATACCAGCACCTGTCACTCACTCCTCAGGAGATGGCTGGAGAAGTACTGCAGGGAATGAGGGCCTCGACTTTTGCAGTTGGAGGCAAGTGTGAACAACTTCTGCATCCTTCATTCCTTTGCAAAGCTTTGTGATCTAAAGATGGCTTGGGCATGTGTAAGGGAAAACTGACCCTATTCAGGGCATGGTGCTTTGCCACAGACTTGTAGGCTATAGAGGAAGGAAGGCTTTCTCAGTGACAGGCAGTGCTCGAGATCCTGACGGTCAGAGTAGACACACAAAGAAGCTTCTGCTGCTTTACTATGTCTGCTTTACTATATCACTATATCTGAAGGAAAGGTTTCTCTGTTGCACCCTTTGTTTTTATCTACAGGGAAAATGTAAAGGAAAGAAATCCTGTTTTATTGAAGAGAAAAATGATTGAAATGAGTTACTTTTAGAAAACAATGTAAACACATGCTTTGTTGCATTTGTTTCTTTAAAAAAGGTTCCAAATATCTGATAGATTTTTCCTATGCCTGGATAGGTAAAAAAATTGCTTAAATCATAGAGAAATTATCAATTTTTTGAAGTTTTATAATATGGATAGGCATAAACATAGTGAAAAACAGAGTTAAGAAGCCATCTTTGTACGTAAACTCCTTTTCCTCATGTTGTCTCTCTCTCTCTCTCTTTTTCTTAAACACTGAAATTTTAAATGTTATTTTCATACATATTTATTTAACTGTAGCAATCGGATTGAGCTGGATAATATTTGCATTAATGTCAGCCACATATCGCAGGGCAAATTACATTTCCAGTATTTCAGGGGAGCTTGCCAGTAGTTTCAAGAATCGTTTTGTAAAAGTTAGCAGATACAAATCATATGGAAATAAATGATGGGTTTAAAAACAATAAAATACAGCATAATCCACATAAAAGTGCTTGAGGGAGAATATTTCTGTGTAAGCAAACAGGGAATAATTCCTTGTTCACTCTGTTACATTTAAGAAAACTACTGATAAACTACCATTGCAAAATTACTCCTAATGTAGAAGGTTATCTACAGCCATCAGAGATCTATCTCTGAGAACCTTGTGCCCAGCCTCCTGTTTGCTTTACATGCTTTTTAGTTTACCATTCTGTTCATGAAAAGTAGTGCACTGTGATTCTGTGCAGCTTCTGCGTTGTTGCTGAGATTTTAGCAGGGTCTTGAGTCAGGGTACTCATCCTGTCACTTCTGTTGTTCTCTCCCTCCTCTCACACAACCAGAAATATATGGAACAGCATCTGTTGTGGAGCCTTCGCTTTGATGCTGGTACGACCGTAGGTAGAATTAAGACAGCTAAGATCAAATGCCTTCCTCTTCTAAGGAAGATTTCCTCTTTGTTCTTCTTATCTTTGTGTAGGATAAGATATTTCTAAAAACTTGATCCTCCTGATTTCTTTTGCTGTGAATTGTGGCATACATGGACATGAAATCTTGTCTGCCCAAGATGCCAACAAGATGATCGCTTAATGAGAAGAGTCCAATGTCAGTCTTGGAGGTAGTAAGTACTGCTGATTTAGTTAGTAAATAAAAATGGGACAGCAGGAGGATGAACAGGACTCCAACAGTTTGTGGGTGTACTTTATGAAATGTGTGGTGAGTGTAACTGTTTTGTAATTGATAGCACCTGCTAATAGTTTCCAAAATCTCGTTTCAATCAAGCTCTTCAATCTCTTTCCTGCAGGAAAGATTTTGCAATGACTTTTTCTCCAGTTTTTAGTGAATATTTCTGTTCTCTTGCTCTCTAATTGTAGTATAAAATGTACTAAAAAATAAATAAAAATGAAAAAAACATAGTAGTCAAGAGCGGTGGGAAGAAATATGTAATAAACAGCTTATACAGCTTACTGTGTTCATAGTCACTGAGTGTGTGTGTTCTTTGATTCTCACTTTGTTGCTCACCTCTAAGTTCTGAGGCCTTCTCTGTGACAAAGTGTTCCAAATTGGGAAGCTTGCCTACTGGAATTACGTGTGTGAAAACGCAGTAGAGAAAAGTCATTTCAGTTTCACTGTGAGCTAAAATCTTACCAAGGATTAACTTTGCTGAATTTGCTTCTTTGACACCTTGCCCTCACTCTGGTTGCAACCCAAGGCCAGGTACATTAACAGTATTTGATAAAAAACACTAGTTTTTTATAGCTATTACGATAGGCCAATTTATCTTATTTACTTTTTAGCAAAAGTAGACACAGGGAATTTATCTAAGCACACAAGTTTAACAAGGTCTTTTTTACCTGTTGTTTCAAGATTTTCTGTTAAATCTATCAGGAATATCTCATGGCATTCAAGAAAGGACCGAGGTGGGCTGTGGATCTGCCTTAGGTGAGGGACTACTAGAAACAAAGATGTAGCTTCCCAGGGACATTAAAAGTCTGCAAGGAATCCACAAAGCTTATCATAAATGGAGGCCCATCCCTCTCTTGAAGAGAGATGTAGAACTGCATATCTTGGCATAGTAAAAGCATACGTAGTTTTGGACCTAATTGGATATTTTACTTACCTATATATTTGGAAAGGAAAATAGTGGCTAAAAAAGAATCAGGGACTGCACAGAGGGTATTAATGATGCAAAAGGCTGTTCTTCTCTGTTCTTCTCGATATTTCAGTTGCTGAATTTTCCTGAGAGCAAAACCAAATATATTATTTATGTTACTTTTCCAAATTACGTGAATACATAATGAATACTAAAAGCAAAACAATAAAAAAAAAAATCCACCAAACTTCCCAAGATGAAATTTGTCAGTTTTTTTTTTTTTTTTTTTCTTTTTTCCTTTCTTTTTTCTGAAGACAGAACATTGTTGCTAATTCTAGAAGACCCAAATAGCCTTCCATTTCATTCTTTACTGCAACACACTTTACAGGTTTTCTTTCAGTATAATTACGTGGGGTCAGTGCCCTTGCTGCTACCGGCTTTGAGGTCACATAGCCCATGTGAAGCTGCTATTACAAATTCCACTGGCCATTATTCCTAGCAGTTGAAGTTCCAGAATGAAACTACAACTATGAATTCTTCAATGCTGTCACTGTCTGCATTTAATATTGAACAAAAAGGTATTTCATATGGCATTTAGAGAGGTACCTGGAAAAATCCGTACCTTGATTGTTCTATAGTAAAGCAACACTTTGATGCCTGCAAGTTGCAAGGTTTGAAGAGGGGAAGGTTCTTTAAGTGTCTTTCATAACACTCCTATTGCAAAACAATTTCAGTTCTTTGGCAAAACATTATACTCTTTATTTGGTAAATAAGTGTGATCATATGGTTAGCTCTGCCTGTATTACATTTTGTGTAACAACAGTATGCACCACTTACTGTTTCTTCATATTCCCTCTTTGCCTATTTTGATGTAAACTGATAAACCTTCAGAGTTTGTCCCAAGGATGAGTATCTCTTTCCCAGATCCTCTGAGCCAAACAAAGCTTACAAAAAATCTCTGTATAGAAAAAAGCAATCAACTCTAGATAGTAACTGTGCCTAGGTTTCAATGTGAGCCTAAACTCGGAAACTCATGTCTGCCATTTAATTGCAGGAATTTTATAGTGCATTTTCCATGCACAAGGTGTTGTTTTTTTTTTTCCCTATGCAATTGAAATGTTGGCATTTGTACTGCACATGCATATAATTTTTTGAAATGATATCTCCATAAACATGTTTTGTATGGTCACTGTTTCTACCTTTCCTTTTTATTGATTGGAAATGTTCCATCGTAGCTCTAAAGAGCAAACTGACTATAAGCACTTGTCAGTTTTGTTGTGGCCTCTTGGATAATGCTAAGAGAAAAAAAGATGAGCATAAATGAAAGTGAAGTTCTAAATTACTGGAACGTTTAAAGGTCTTTGAAAAGTTTATACACAAGCACAGTTAATACTGTCATGCACTGAAGTGCCAAAAGACCGAGCAGTGAAGAATATTAATCTACTTTTATAAAATCAAAGGGTTCATATTTTTTGCTGTAAAGAAATAATTTGAATAAAATTTGACCCTTTCTACAATAGTCTGTGGGTCAAATTGAACCTACTATTAAAATTCTCTAATATCTTTCTTGTATTAGCATTTCAAAACTCAATTTAAATATTCACAGAGCTCTTTTTTTAATAAACTTAACAAAATTCAGGTAATTTCCTTCAACTTTCTTGATTGAAGGAAGGCAGTAGGTGCAGATATAAAAAAGATGTACAGCTACGAGCAAAACCTGAAATCAATTATATATAAGAAATAACATAACACATGGAAAGAAATTAATCAAAAGGAAAAATTTCTACTATATGATTTTCTTGGTCTGCTACCTGCAGGCAAGGAACGTAAATGAAAAAAAAAAAAAATAAAAAAAATCAGCATTCTTCTTATAGATAAGGGGAAAATTAATAAAAATGTTTCCTTCTTACCAGATCCCCCGATGCAACTTGTGTTAAAAGTGAGTGGCTGCAGGAAGAACTTGCGCATTTTAAAAGAAACTCTTTCTTTTTTTTTTTTTTTTAACCAAAGAAATATACTTTATTCTTGCTGTTAAGCTCAATTACATCAGGTCGATGTGGATTTATACTGTCCAAAGAGCAGCTCTTTTCCATTCCTTTTTCTATTAAATTCGTCGTTAAATCATGCTCATAAAGTTTCTGCCTGTCTGAAGGTGAGAAATGGTTCATTCTGCTGGGATGCCACAATTAAAATGTAATGAACAGCTCACAAATTGGTGCAATCTTCCAATCTGGAAAAATCTTTTGAAGTTCAGCCAATTTACATAACAGACTGGAGAGGTTCATCGTGCACAGGTAGTGGTGCCTCTCTTGAGGATGGCTGAAAAAATGTGACATGAATTACCAGCATAACTTAGTTAAGTTAAACAGAAAACTCAGTAAAGGGAGAAGCACTTATGTGAAGGTGAGAGTGGTTTGACAAGTTTTTGCTTTCTTAAAAAGTATATTTACATTTTTTTTCTAAACTGATTTGCCAGTTTGTTCTTCAGTCACCTACTGCCAACAGCATGCTTGTATTTTAAACTATTCCTGCAGCAGTCAGTTTGTCAAGTTGAGGTACTGCCATGTAACATTGAACAGAAGTGTGTTTAGACACCTCTCTTGGCTCTTTTTCTCAATTTTCCTGAAATTACATAAGGAAAATATTTTCAGTTCTCATAGGGAAGAAGGGAGTGGCAGTAATCTTTACAATGAAAACAGGGAATGCTGTCAACTGAAAGCCACAAGTGGACAGACATAGAGTCATGTACCTGGGGCAGGGAGGGGGCAACTAGTTGAGCGGGAAAACGTTTATTATCATTTTATTCTCTTTTATCACATTATCTGGAGAATTGTTGTGTGCATTCATTTCTACAATTCATCTCTGTACCTCCCACCGGAGTTTCTCCTTCTGAAAATCTCAGTGACTGAATGTATCTGGCAGTCCTACTGAAAGTGTGTTATGATTACATCACTACATATTCCTCTCCCTTATTCTACTGGCTGATGTCTTCACTGTGGGCCTGAAATACTTGAACCTGTACTAAAAGAATTCTGTCGAATGCAAGAGAAAGGCAGCATCCCAGTGTGGAGCTTGGGAGGACATTTTGGGTTGTGGCTTGTAAAACTTTATTCCTCTGAAGAAGCTGTTAGATTGTTTCTGTTGCTGTTGGGGTTGTTCGGGTTGCTGTTAAACTGGTCTCTAGGATGTTCTGAAAGTACAGTGGTAGAAACTCTATTTTAACTAAAGCCTGCAGATGAAGCTAAGAAGCCCTGTATGGAAATCTGAACTTTGTGGAATTTCAGTCTTGCTGCCGTATTTGTAATGGAATAAATGGAACCCTCCTTATTTATTCTCAGTGTTCCAGACTGATTTATTTATTTTCTTTAATCATCCTTACTTGTCTTCAGCATATGAATCAATATGAAGTGTTTGCCTTATCATTTTCTTATGTCACTGTTTGTATTTGGAAGAAAATGTTCTTGGAGAAAGAGGAAACAATTGTGTTGATTTTTCTGCAGCTTTGCCCTCTGTAGTCATAGAGCACTGCATACCTGGGTGTTACAGTAAGCTGAGAATAATCTGCGTGTGGCAGCATGTTTTCCATGGAAATACTGGGTGGATTGCAGAGAACATGTAAAATGCATGATGTCGATCCAGTGAATTTGAAGCCTCTCTGATTTATCAGAGTTGTTATTATTTAATGCTACTACTACTAATTACCCTCATTAACCTCTCCCCAGCCACTCACTGTCAAGTATTGTAGGCTTTCTGAAGCATTCTTAATTTGTTAAGAGCACTGATTTGTGTTGCTGCTCTGGGAACACAGGAGAATTCTAGTAGGTGGGAAGGAAGCTAACCACTTAACATTTTCATGAGATAATTATTCCAATGAAATTTTCCCACAGTAGGGTACAAGCATTTTAAGCACAAAGCACTGAATAGGAAAGCATGTGCTTAATTTGAGCATGAGTTTAAGTGGTTTCATTTACAGAGAATTTTGATGAATTCAACTAGGAGAAATGATTACAGAACTTCCCTTGTTTAGTGCTATTGAATTTCAATTATTTTGTTAGGGTTAGAGTGCCATAAAACTGAAGTTCTGCACTGCTGTGTGAGGACTAACAATCTTAGACGGTCAGAGGCTCAAATTTGTCTTTGGAGGAATTATTGTAGCAAATTGGTCTATTGTTAGGTGAATGTAAACTCTTTTTTGGTGCTCTGTTCTCACATTTTCCCCTGTTATTAAAATCTTACAGCGTTGTTGTTGTTGTTATTTTATTGTTTTATTTTGTTGGTTTTTTTTTGTTACTAAATGTGGCTTATCTTTCTAAGTGTTGAGGTAGCATCTGTTTTCTGTTGTGTAAAGATTGCCACACAGCTAGCTATCTTACTGCATTCATAAATATATGTTTACATCTGTGTGATTATTTCAGAAAGATTTTTGTAGGTGTTTAATACATTAATAGTCCTAAAAAAAATACGTGCTTGAGTGTCGGCAAATCTGCTACAAATTACGGAGCTGCCGTTCAGATTTCCCCACACTGCGCTGCCAAGTGGCCTCAATCAGAAGTAATTTTCTCCATGAAGGCACATGCAGTTCACTCGTCAGCCTCTCTGCAGTAGATATTGTTATTTGTATCAAATTATATGTGATGATTTCTTCAAGCAGACTACTGTGCCCACTAAGCCATACATATTTCTACCACATTCATTCCTACACTGCTGCCTCTAATCGTACAGTTTTCTGCTGTCTCTTGTTCATCTGTTTTATTTGGGGGGGGAAAAAAAAGAAAAAGAAAATACTGTCACAGAAATAAATCCTAATAAAACAGTATAAATACCAAGGGAGGAAGTGAAGTACTGAATCCCTCCATAACTCCATTGTTGTGTGCAATACATGTGGTTGCTTGTTTCGTAAAGGAATAGTTATCTCAGGATTTGATATGACATCCAGAATGAAGTAGAGGAAACTTCATTTGCCTTCACAAGTACTAACCAGGATTAGAAATTAAGCTTTTTATGTAGTGCCTTCGGAAATTCTTAACTGTTTATCATATACGTAGCTAATCTGAAGCATTTCGGATCCATCTCCCCTTACATATTATGAAATTCTTTCCCTAACTGCTAGCAGGAAAAGAATAATCAAAATGAGAATCAAATAAAAGCATTTTAATGATCTCTCTGCAATTAACTGCCCTAAACTCTCACACCACCCCAGTTTGAAACTGTACTGTTTTATCTTAGAGCTGCTGATTGTCAGATCATTGTGACACTCAGATGCATTTCAGTGACAGGAATTATTTGGATTTGCATTTCTCTGTCATCATGGCAGTGTTTTGTTGTAGTGTCACACTTAATCAGCATTTTTCAGCAGAACAGGGGTCATACCTTTAACATGTTCTAGTTTAAATTAAAGCAGATAAAGTACAAGTGTACCATACGTGCTTAATAATGCGGTCAGTATAAGTAATGGATATAAAAGTATTAAATGAAATGAACAGTTTAAGGAAATACAGAAGGTAAAGTACTGCACTGAAGTAACTGATCTGTATTTGGGACGTGGTAGACCAACACAATAACAATTGGACAGAAATCAACAGTATCAGAGGAAACAGCTGAAAAAGAAGCCAGTATTTTCAAATTTTCAAATTTATTTTTTATTTTCCTATATAACTCTGCATTTTTAAATAGTTTACATCAGTGAAGAAGTTGAGCAGGCACTGCATAGGTTGTCCTCTAGACAAAAGGGTGAATAACTCTGAAAACTCACTTTCACGTTTTTGAACCAGAGAAGAAGTTGATGCTTTGGCTGATTTGATGTACTGATAACAAGCAGATCCTGATTGAAAAACACGGCCAAATTAAGTAGACATAAGCATGCAAAATTGGTGCTTGCGTTAGTCAGAAATATGTAGTTCCAGTACATTTTTTCTGTGAGATTCCAACTATTAATTTTTATTCAAATTTCATGTCTGCTTATGAGCAAATAATTAGTTGGAGTAGTCAAGAATGGAAAGTTTAATCTCGTTATATTGACTAATAGGTGGCTTTTGATTTTGCTGTTTTTTTAACCCACTTTTTTGTTTGAGTGATAATGATAGCCGCAGAAATCAGGCATAAATATTTCAGTTTATGTGAAACTAACAACCAAAAAGTACTTAATTTTGCTATTATCCATGTGGTCTAATCTTACTCATGTAGAATAATGGCTTTTCCTTCATATATAGTTATATATAATTATTATATAGTTTTATAGAAGTCATCAGTTCTGAGCATGAGCTGCGTGAATTTGGATGCTTACAAGATAGGAGGCAGCTCGACAGGAATAAGACAGGGTGTGTGAGTTAGACAAGGCAGTAGCAACATGAAACCTACAAAAATATTTCTGCACTTGATTGCAGCAAGTATTGCTGCTTTTCATAATGCAGCATCTGATGTCAGCTGCTGAGCTTCTGTTACAGAAAGCTCAGTCTGATTGCTGCTCATATATGACTGGGTAGACATCAGTGTTTGTGCATAGAGACTGCCATATGCAGAGTAAAACCTTGTTTAAGTGGATGCTTTCATCTGATCTCATTGAGATGTGACAAAATTTACATTTGTGCTCGCAAATGCTAAAAGATTTTACATTAGGAAGTGTTAAATACCTATTCAAACCTAGGATTTGTTTATGATTTGTCAATAATTTCTTTAGTCTGAGGTTGGTTTAAAAAACCAAACCAGGCAAGTTTTTGAAGCTTTGAGTGGGTTTGTACTTTGTTCCCCTTCTGCTTTCTTAGAAACAGTCAGTGAAAATTCTAAGATGTGTGTTTCCATGGCTGATGCAAATGAAAGCATACCTACTGGACTTCTGTCATGCTCTTGATCAGTGTGTGATTCTCGATTGTTAGTTTGCTGACTGTGTTTCAGTGACCTGAACAAAAAAACTAGTTTAACATCTGTGAACGCACTGGAATGCCTTACACGTGTGCCAGCTGGATTGCTTTCACATCCTTATTCTGACTTTTACAAGACACTAATTGGAAAAAGTCAGATGACAGCCAGTCTTTCAGGGGGAGGTCAACTTTAACTGAAATGTGAAGATTATGCTTCATAAATCTGAAAATGAAGCTTGTATCTTTTCCCCAGATTAAAAATATGTGAACAATTTTTGAAGGCATATGGCTGCTTCTGAGATGATGCAGAACATGACATTTATCCATTTTTATACCTGGCAGAAATTACCATTTCCCTAAAAGGATTTGTTTGTTTGTTTCATTGTGTTTCTCATTTCTAGTTTACTTATACAGATGCTGCCAGGAGTACACGCCAATAAGGGGCTCAACATTGTCACATATTAATAAAATTGTGAGATCTGGGAGTTATTTTTGATAGCTATTTCAGAAACCCTTATTCTTCCATTTCTGAAATGGAACTGGACACATGTGAGGTGACCAAACTGCCCATATTTAGATGCGTTGCACTGCTCATGGCTTTCCCAGCACATGCTCCTGTTCTCAGTTCTGTACACTGTGATAGCCACTCTTCATTCTGTGTGCATATTCAAGTGCCAGACTTTTTCCCAACATGGTTAGAAAGTGCAATTAACAGTAATGGATACTTTGATGGTGAAAATCTTTATTTCTTCAGCCATAATAATAGCCCCTTATTCTAGGAGATATATTGTTGAATGATGGCTTGCATTGGTGAGTATGAGTCCACATAAGTGGGTTCATTTGGTCAGATTCTCAGCTGGCATAAATAGTCATATTTCCATGGAAGGTACTAGGCTATATTAATTTATGGAATCCCAGCTGGGAATCTCAATCAATTTCAATAAGAGGTAACTATCATATTCCTCTGAAGCAAGAACTGCACAACATAGTCTAAAGTGAATTTTGCTGTTTTAATAAATCTAGGTAGTCCCTGGTTACTAATAAATTACATAAAATTAGAGTGTAGTCAATGTTTGATTTCTTTGAAAAATTTATCCCTCCTTTTTCATCGAGTGCAACAGAATCATTCATGTATTGTATCTCAGCATGATAGATTATATAGGAATAGTGTATTTAATACAGGAAAACGATCATATAAATACAAATTACATTTTTTTTCATTAGCCAGCTAGCTTTCATTTCAAGGAAGAAATACACAGTCAATTATAAATGAGGCTGTGCTTTCATTGGAGAGGGAAATAAGTAATTTTTTTTTTCAAGCCTCAACCATGTATAATGAAATCCCTCTTTTGAAATCCAGCCTTAAGATGGATTTTGAAATATACTGACATTTAATAAAATCTTACTTAAATTAAAATATGTTCAATTATTTCAAATCTCTACTTAAATCTTTGGGTAAATTTTACACCTGCACATGAGATGTCTTTAGGAAACAGTTGCTATTAACCAATGACAGTTAACTGCATCTAAGAAGGAAGAAATTTTAATTTTCGAATATGTTCTGGCTGGCAACCAGGGCTTTATGCGTTACAGACCTGTCAGACATGGCTCTTCAGGAGGCTCTGTAGGAATGGGATGTCTCGGCAACTAGCAGAGTTTGAGACCTTGTGCTGCTGTCACATTCAGGCTCACACTCTGCTCCTGGAACTGCTATGTGCCACTGTTGCCCTTGGTGTGTAGCGCAGCACACCGGGTGTTTCTATAAAGTGAAAAGTAGTCTTTGTCCAAGTCCTTCCCAGTGACTGGTAGTCTGTTACAGATTGCTGCAAATGAATGTACACAGGGAACATGAAACTCTATAAACTCTGTCAGGTGCTTGTTGAAGGAAAACAGCTGAAGCTGAAGTTGATACTATCAATACCTTTATATTAATTTGCTACCCTCAGTTCTGCTAACTCTGGAAGTGAAGCTTGTGAAGGGAGCCTATTAAGTACTGTAATTCAGCATCAAAAAACAATGACTTACAAACAACAAGGGAAGGCTCTTCACTGCTTACATGGTTTTACAAATGCAGCTTTGATTTCCATTGTTAAAACTGTCTGCTGTTAATACTGCAGCCTGATGAATTATGAAAAAAGACATGTGCGAGCATTATTAATACATACTGTTAATAACACTTTGCATATTCTGATTTGAAGTCCTCACTTAGGAAAACAGTCACTTCTAATTTCAATTCCCATTAACTGTTATTTGGTCAATTCTCGTAAATGCTGTACACAGCTGTGGAAGGAAGAAGTAGATAAAGACCACCAGTCATAAGTTCGCTAAGGTTTTATTTCACGTTGTCCTTTTAGATGGTTTTGCCACAGTGTTCCTGATTCTTTTTAAAGGGCCCCTCGAGGATGCCATTGAGGATGAAGAAGAAGAGTGCCTGTCTGAGGAAAATGATACTGTCTCAAAAGAAGACTTTCCATTGGAGGAAAGCTTTTCTGCAGAGTTTGAGCCTGAAAATCTGAGCTGTGAAGAAGTGGAATACTTTTGTAATAAAGGTAATCATTGTAGCCCACCTCTTGAGGGAATTCTGGCAGAACTGTGTCCAATTGGTCAAAAAGATTTTTTTTGGTTTAAAATGTATGAAAAGACAGGAAAATAGTGACTTGTGGAGTTTAGCCTGCTAAGGGGTAAATATTTAAATGTGATGGAAGATTCATTTTGCAGGGAGGTGAATCGTCTTGCTTTTAATGTTTTCCTCCAAGAATGTTATTTTCTATGTATTTAACTGTAGAGAACAGGCCTCAGAAGTCACTTATTATCAGATAGGAAGCTAGCAATGCAGCATGTCTGTTCACTGCTCCTTTGCCTAGGAAACATTGCTAGAAAAACAGATTGTGCCTGTAGATTCTAGGATTAAAATAGAGCTTATTATAGAACTTATTATGCATGGTAGAAAGGTAGTGATTTGTGAAAGGATAACTTTTAAAGTTGCAGATGCCTTTTTGATGCATTAGTTATCTGCAAATTATTGAAGATACATGTCTTTTAGCATAAGCAACACCAGCTAATTCCTACCCAATGTTCAGTTTGCAAAGCTGTGCTGTTTCCAACTCATCTGACAGGAAAAGCACACTGCCATATGCAGAGAACATTGATTCAAACTTCTTCCTGACAGATTTCCACTTGATTGCTTTGTTGTTTGGATTCTGCAGGTAAGGATGCCTATCAAATAGCTGAAATTGTTGTGGTGATGTTCTTCTTAGTTCACAGCCCCCTCAGGCAGTCGGTTATCAGTGGTTTATCTGTATTTACATTCTTTTCCAGATATTGGCATACATTTTGTCATGACAGCTCAATATGCTCCTGTTTTTGTTTTTGTTTGATGTTTTTTTGTTTTTGTTTTTGTTTTTAAATAATTATTATTATTTTTGGCTGTTGCTGCACACAGAGTAAAATTAATCTATTTGAAGAGTCATATTTGACTGCTAAATGTTAGTCCTTCCTACAGTCTTTACAGTCTTCATTCATCTGCAGGGAAGATGTCATTACATTATCTTCTGCATGTCCTCTAATGTAGCTTACAAACTTCTGAAAAGATCTTGTACTTTTCACAATAGTGGTTCTTGATACTCAGTAAGAAGAGATCCTAAGAATTAAGTGGGTCGAGTCCATAGTTGACTGTTGCTGCTACAGAGCTTGCTGTAAAGTATGAGAGACCAGAATATAAAGAGAATTTATAAATAGAATGTTTATGGTTTACAAACAGAGGAACTTAAATGGTGTAATAACAGATACCATTTTGCTTAGCTGAATAAGAGAACTGTTCCTGTTACTGGCATTACTAAATAGTTTAAATAACTATTTGCATAATCATTATACCAGCATCTCTTGGATTGCTTATATTAGTAGTGGAAGACTGGGCGCTACTCTCAGTTAATACCAGTTTGATTCAGTTATTTCTCTGTACTGCTCGTTCTATCTCCAAAGACTACTAATGGAATTACTATTATTTTGAGGTGAAATTCAGAAAAGTGCATGATTTATTTCTTTCTTCATAGCAATCATTATTGCAAATTTGTGTTGAATTTTAAGTAGTCTTTGCAAGTATTTTTCAAATGTTCTTTCCTTTAATGAATCTTTCAAGGAAAACACTGAATCCATGGCATTGTATTCAACAAGCTCAGGAACTGAGTGGGAATACATTTAAACCTGAATCTTAATTATCATATATTTTATTAAGGACATCTGTTGATTCTTCAGGCTGAATACCTTTTGATTGCCCAGCAGTTCTTTTTTCAAGTGTGTTGTAGTTATAAAAGAATCTTAAACCTATCCAATGCAACTGCTGCGGAAGAAAAGTTGAAAAGGAAATTTCTGAGGATGAAGGGGCACATAAAACCCCTAATCTACTTCCAGCTGAGGCAGTGTGACAGAAATTCCTACTTTGAAGTAAGTTGAAAATATCCCTGGAAAAGGATGGAATGAGAGATGAGAAATGTATTGTTTTTAATAATATGTCGGCTTCGGGTGAATGCCCTGCTTCTGCCATGTCCCATCTGAATTACTGTTATTATGTGGCCACGTACATTTTTCTGAGAACAAAATGCAAGTTGACAAAACTGATCTGGAAAGAAAATAAATTTATGTTGTGTCCTTTCTTCGGTTCTTTTGTGGCTGTATTAATAAATATTAAACATGAGACTAATTCTCATTATTCTTGTCATGATTTGGGAATCATTTATAAGCTTTCTTTTAATGCTTCAGTTTTGAAATTAAAAGGTGAAATAAGAAATCAACTTACTTGTCCTAAAAATTAATTTTTCTTTAGCTTCATCAGTAGTTTCTTCTTTCTAAAAACATTTTTTTCTTTAAAATTATGAGTAGCAACTTGAAAATGATAGTATGTATCAAATAGGTTAGAGAGTGGAAAGCAAACAAATGTATTTTAATTTCTGTTTTGAGGGCTGACTTTCTAATGTGCATTTTGCTCTTTGATGGTATCAGCAGCCTGTAAAACAGATATCTTCAAAGGAGGGAAAATAAATGTGGGTCTGTGTCTCCTCATTCTTCCCCCACAGAAAATAATGGGATGTGCTTGGGAATCCTTTGTGCTGTCTCTGCTTTTTCCTCTTGCTAGTGTGGGCCATTAAAGATCCTAGAAAGTAAGAGTTTGTTCAGTGTTCATCAGTCCCAGCTTCCTGCTTCCATTCTCTGTGGTTTCTTCATAGAGGGCGGATGAATAGAGGGGAATTTGTGCAGAAATCTGGAGATGTGGGCAACAAATGGCACCACTGCTGGGGAGGAGGTTCCTGCAAGGCTCATCCATGGGATCACAGAATCACAGAATTGTAGGGGTTGGAAGGGACCTCCAGAGATCATTGAGTCCAACCCCCCTGCCAAAGCAGGTTCCCTACTCCAGGTTGCACAGGTAGGCATCCAGGCGGATCTTGAATATCTCCAGAGAAGGAGACTCCACAACCCCCCTGGGCAGCCTGTTCCAGTGCTCCGTCACCTCACTGTAAAGAAGTTCTTGTGCACATTTGTGCAGAACTTCCTATGCTCCAGTTTCTGGTCGTTTCCCCTTATCCTGTCTCCACACACTGCTTAAAAGAGTCTGACCTCATCACATTGCCCCCCAGACCTCAGATATTTATAGACCTGCATCAGGTTCCCTCTCAGTCTGCTTTTCTCAAGGCTCAGTTCACTTAGCCTTTCTTCATAGGGGAGATGCTTCAGGATGTTCTTAACTCTTCCCCAACTGTCTAAATGCAAGCATCATCTGAGAACAAAGGCTTTTAACTAGAAAAACTAGGTACTGGAAGTAAAATTTACCAAACTAACCATTCAGATGAATGAAACTGAAGGATGTACAGGTTCGCAACATCATATCTTTGGCTTTTTGACTGAAGAGATTTTCCAGTTAAACCTTGCCAGATTGTATTATAAGCAGAGAACAGTCTATCGTTGTCTAAATTGCAAACAACTAACCTTTACAAAGCCATACTCGTCATTCCCACCTTATTAATTTGGGTTTGTGAGATTGATTCAGCAGAATAGTTGCCAGAATTAGAAAGCAAAGGCAAAAGCCTCTGCAAAGTGTGGAGCAAATTAATCACATTGATTGAGCTACATGCCATTTTACAACTTCTCTGTTTTCAAAATTAGGACTTCTGACTATTATTTTTCTCTTTTCCTTTTGTTCATTACTGGCTTCTACAGTAAGGAATCTGGAATATCACACTGCTATCACCATTTTGGCAACCCCACAAAAACACAGTTTAATTTGCTATGTGTCAATAGCTGTTCCTGTATTTCTACAAATACAATAAAATGTGATGCATTTAAGTATATAAGTACTAAAAGCAAAAATGAACACTAGTAATCTACTGTTTATCAGGTATAACTTTAAGCTTGAGGCAGTGAATTTTCATCCTTTTGGATGAAGTTTCACATCCAAGAATGAATATTTTAGAACACCTCATTGTTTAAAATAGGATTTAGAATTTGACTTGTTTGCAATTTTGATAGACTAGGAGTAAGGGAATATTTTTGAAAAACATGATAAAGTAGTCATGAGTAGTTGTAGTGAGCTTAGAAAAGAAAGCTCAAGTGTTCTCTTTGGAGTAGAAACTAAAAATTTAGCGGGAGGTAACACTGGTGAAGATGAATTGTGTTTTGTCTGTGTGGGATCTTTGAAAATTGCTGTTTATGCAATGTCTACACTGCAGATAAGGAGGATATCTGATGATTCTACCTACACAAAGCTTGTATCATCTTGGAATCTCTGTTCCTAAAGATTTCTTTCTCTGCAGTGCCCAATAGTCAGTATCTGGAGTCAGATTCTGTATCAGATTGAGATCAATTCAGATTAAAATCAGATCTAGAAGATGCATTAACTTAGACTCAGGACGTGTACTAGACTTAGGCAAAGATACTCTAGATAAGGAGAGAGCAGCCTGTCCCCTGTGCAGAAGAGATAGATGAGATAGGCTCTTATAGCTAGGAATAGGAGAATAAGGTGATACCAACAAAGAGAAGTGAACTAGAGTCATGATATAATGAAAACAAGAGGGGAGATACGAGAAGGGGGTGCAGACAGTAGAGCAATACAAAAGGCAGGAAGTTATAGTTTGTGAGACAAAAAGCGTAGTAGTAAATGGAGTTCCTTTGGACTGCAAAGTAGTTTATCAGTGACTTTTTACTCCCAGATTACCATCATCCTACCTAGGTACCCTCAGGTCAAATAAAAAATGTTCCCATTTGTTGCCATACTCATATTACTCAATAGGTGTGACACCTCTTCCTCTTTATAAGCAGCAAAAACAATAGGAGCCCTGCCCACTTCTTAAGAGTGAGAACTGGATAAACAAATAAAAGTTCCTTCTGACAAATTACAATTCCTTAGCAAAAGAGTTCAGAGAGGGATTAACTTTCAAGGGAAAAGTTATCACAAGCAGCTGTTAAGTCGCTGCATTCAGAGAAGGAATATGGTGAGAGAAGAGGATGGAGGAAGAACTATAACAGAGACAAAATGTGAGGCTGCTTTTCAGAGAAAAAAGCAAACAGAAGAACATACTTGCTCTGAAAGTAACGCCTCCTATTTATTTCTATGGAAACTACAGTGGGCAGAAAGAACACAGTAATACTGTTAGATAGAGCAAATTCTCAGCTACAAAACAGTATTTTTCAACATAGTCACCATCATTACCTGTGCATTTTTTCCAGCAATGAAGAAGAGGCTGCATGCTGTGCTCATAAAAATCTGCGTCAGCAGAGGTGATGAGGATGTATTGTTTCATGATGCAGAGCTTGAAGGTTCTATAGCACAAACTGCTGCTTATGCCCATAGCTAATTGGAGTGTTGATGTGTGGCTGGGTATCCTGATACATTACTTGTCTTTATTTGTGGAAGAAGAGAAGGTGGTGAGGAGAATCCAGTGCTACCTGAAAATCACAGATTTTGGTGAGAACTCAGGGAATGTGTAGGACTCTGTTTACTGAGTTTAGATCTTCTGCTGTAATCTCATATTCTGTTTGGGATGGAGGGTATGAGCTCAGGAACAAGTTTTCTGTGCATGCACAGTATTTTGTCACTCGGCTGCCAGACCAGTTTAGGACTGGATTTTTTTACGTTAAACCATGTGACCTGATTGTGCAGTCAGACTTGAGATTCAGGGAAATAGCTGTAGTGTCATTGCCACGTAAGTAAAAGCACGTACTAAGCTAAATTCAAATGTGCATTAATGTTTCTGTTCATACTTTGTGTGCTCAAGCTATCAAGGTAGTGTCTATAATACCAGCCTAACTTTTTGTCATATCAGTCATCAGTTTCCTATTTTCTGGATCAGAAAGTAGATATATAACCATTTTGTTTGTTTGTTTGCTTGTTTGCTTGTTTTGTTTGTTTGTTGTTTGTTCTTTTCTTTTTTTCTATTTTTTTAAAAATTTATTTTATTTTTTATTTTTTCCCCAGAAGCCTTTTTAATCAACACTTCTTTCCTTTTCAGTAATGGATTTCATGATGAATTTCTACCTTTTTTCCTATAGCAAGTGGAAGTAGGATCAGCATAAGGCAGCTATACTATAATCACTTTGAGCTCAATAAGATCTTTACAGGCAACTTTGTTCTTATTTCTTAACGGGATTAAGAAGCTCAGCTCTTTAAATTCTTGCATATAACACTGACATTTCCAGGGTGTGTTTGGACCAGGGAGTTCAAAGAGAAGGAACAGAGAGGAAAAGCCAATATGACATTGTTTTTTACCTTGCTGGAGGAGCTGTTTGTGCAAATCGCCTATAAGCTTATTGACCTGAATCTTTGACTCCTTGTTTTCTCTGGATTTGGCTGGAGTGTAGACACTGATAGAGCACTGATACAGGTGATTGCACAGCCCTCGGCTTTGCTTGGCACCAGACATACGGCCTCTACCCTCTCCCCCCCCCAGCCCATGCCTGACATTATCTTTTCCTATACTTTTCTCCTGGAGCTCATATTTGTTTATTTTTATTTATTAATTTTAATTCATTATTTTTCTTTTTTTTTTAATGTAGACTTGCTGAGGAAATGTAATGGATGTTAATTATTTTTGGTAAGCAGAGACAAGAGAGGGCAGGTGTGTCTGATGGTGTATTTTCTTCTCCTAGGATAATGAGAATCTGTGCAATGCCTCACAGTGCTCATTCCTTCCAAAAATACACATTACTTCTCTCTGACTTCTGTGTGCTTGTGAACTTGTGGTTGCATTCTCATGTTCTCCAGAGTGAGCGTTCCTGTATGTTTATCTATATCTCATTCCACTGAAATGCCACACTAATTTTTATTTTTATTTATTTTTTTTATTATTATTATTATTTTCGTTCTTGTATGTCTTCTGTTCTTTTTGGCAAATGCTGAAGGTGAAAGAAGGGGATGGGGGGCTCTGATAATAACCTTTGAGGTGCTCTTTCTCTTCTGAACATCATGCTCTGCTTCTTGTACTCCCTCATTTTTTTCTGGTTGCTTGAGCTTAGAGGACCACATCCTTTCTTTCTGGAAGAGAAATAAGATATCCCAAAAGTTTGGTGTGATTTTTTTTCACCATTCACTTGAAAGCATGGAAAAGCATTCACAATAACATCTGTGAGATTGCTTATCGTATACTCTTTTCTATTTATTGCTAACCCACGTATAAATTTCTATGGCTGTTTTTTCAACCCAATTGAAATTCATGTAAGTATTAACATCAACTTTATCAGGATAAAAATTTGGCTCAAGTTAGACAAAAAAACTCTTCTTTTAACTGAAAGAAATGATTGGTCATCAAGCAGAAAACTGCATCTGAAAAAGAAACTAGCAAGCTATATCTCGAAAAGTAAATAGATAGGACCAATAGAAAACATTATTTTTACGGTACAGAATTATAAAGTGAAACACTTAAACAGCTTACTCAACTTTAAGCAGTTTATCAAAGCAACTACAGCCTTTTCAGTCAGCATATTTTGGTTTTCTTAAGAACAATGGAATTGTGAATTCTATCACAGCTGTGAGGCGAGGGATTATTTGGTTACAACACGTAGTTAGTGTCCCCTTTCTGGAAAGTCACAAAACTTGAACATCCATTGAATTCAAATTAGAGCTCAAATTTGACAGAAAATGAATTGCATATTAATAGGGGTAATCTTCTTTAAAATATGAAATGAACAAATGACAGATTTCACCACATGTTCTTAGTTCATGCGTAGTATACATCTGTTACTAATTGCATCTATAAGGAAGATCCTTTTTGCCTTTTTCTTACAATATGGTGTTCTTGATGCAGTATTTCTGAATACTTTTCAAATGTTCTCAGACATCCACTGAAAAATCACTGTATAACCAGGTCTAAAAAGCAGAGCTGCTCACAGGATATGCGCTGTAAATGGGAAGCGGGGATGTCAGCAGTAATTCACCTTCTGTTGGATCAAAAAAATAATGAAGTCAATTCTGCATTAATGACGTAATTGGATCAATATTGCTTGGAGAAAATATTCCTGGTAGGTTCTAGGAAAGAAGACTTAATGTTTGCTAGTAAATGCTTCTTCTTTGGTTTGACTTGTGGCAGGCTAGACTGCTTTTGAAACCATGTGTAATGCTGTGTGTATGTAGGAAATACAGCTGCAGTGGTTGGTTGTTTTTGAAGCGCCTGTAGTACTGATGTTGTAAGCATTGAACTGCTTACAACCAGGCAAATTTCACTCTATAGAAACACATACATTGCTTATGGAGCCATGATTGTGGAAATCATGTGATAAGATGAGGTGTATGCAATAATAAATTTCAGTGCATTTTATAAAATGAGAAGTTGGATGAAGAATTCTTGTAGGACACAATATTTCATTATCAGGGAAGGAGGAGATTTGACAATTAAGTCAAAATATGAACTTCCCAAAGAGTCTTCAAATTTACAGATTGAAACTTGCTGGAGTCTATCTGAAATCTTTTCTGTGTTCTGTTTCAGGGTGTTATAGAAGTTCATGAATTATCAATTTCTATTTGGATAATTTCTGAATATTATACTAAGGAACAGTCTTTGTTTGGGGCATCTAAATGTCTTTAAAATTATGCTTCTGCTGCTTTTCTAACCTAGTGTTTAGAGCTATATCAGTTTGAGCCACAGGGTTCTACTTGTCTTAAGAGTGTACATGTGGTTTCAGTTTTCAGTGGTGAAATTCCAAGATGATGGAAAACAGTTTTTTTTTCCTTTTAAATCTCAAGAAGTTTTTAGGTAGGAAGAAAGTCTAAAAAACAATATGCAGGAACACTTCAATTTTCTGTAAGAAATACGTCTGAATGGGTGATACTTGTCTTGAGAGGACTTTAGAAGCAAACAATATGAAGATGAGAACATATCTAAACACTTAGAGTATTAGGAAGGTCAGGCTAAGTCTAGTTGAACTGCACAGCTGTGTCTTATCCCATGAGGAGAGTGAAGTAGCTGAAATGGTTTGAAATAACTGATGCTGTTTATAAACATAATCACAGCGCCAATATGTCACTGTGTTAAGATGTCATTTTGTTAAAGTGAAAATTTTAATATGAGTCAAAATAGTTTCCAAAGCATTCTTCTGGATAGTTGTCAGCTTGCATGCATGTAGGTATTCGCTGACACATGGATGTTCACAAATATTTCCTAAAATTTAGGATAAGATACTGTGCATTGTTTCTTATGTCTACTGTGAAAATAGTTTTAAGTGTGCTTAGGACAACTCAAAACATACAGTTACTTCGGATGAAATTTATCCCAGGAGAAATCATGATTGCTCATCAGCATGACAGAAAACAATGGTTCTTTGCAAAGAAACAAATTATTGAGATGATTAATATAATCTAAAATAAAATCAGTGCATTGACATATATACAAGTGTCATTTTTTTCAAGTATAGCAAATCAGTCATCTGAGGGCTAGATTTTTATCAAACTTAACTGTATTTGAAGAGCACGGAGTCTCAGTTGACTTTGGTGTGTATTTCAGATATGCATCAGACTAACTGATAACAAAGTCTGATGCTGATAGCACCAGATTTCTTCCTCTCTCTCTCACTCACTTTTTCTCAGTTTCTCTCCTCCCACCCTCCCTCCCTCAGTCTTTTCCACAAGGCCTGTGAAATAACACCCATTCTCATGACACCACAGCCGCTATAGTTGTTTATGTTGTCCTCACACCAGATGACAAGCACAACAAAATCGGGAAGAATGCCTCCCAACTTGTTTAATATATTTGTGTCAGAGCTGTATACCCATACCAAAAGCTTTCTTGAAGATTTTTTCATGTTATTTACCTGTTACCCAGTGTGATTTTTTCTGCCGAAAACCTGCATTGCCATCAAAATTAAGCACTGCTGCTTGTTAAATATTTACACAGAAACCTTTAAAAATAACTAACCCACAAGAAGATCAACCATGTCCTGTTAGATTTCATTGGCAGTTTTTAAGAATAGTGTGTGCTGCCAAAAAAAAGTGAGTTTACTTTAAATGGACTAAGTACATTGCATTTGTACTTTAAGTTGTATGTGGTTTGTTTCAAAGTTACGTAAGTGCTGTTTCTGAGATGTTCCTGGCCATGATTCTCTGCCTACAGTGTGTTTCTGGGGATTCAAGAGCAGGATTATCAGAGTGTATAACCTCTGAATCTGCTCCTGGTCATGTACTGTGATAATGCACATAGGAAAAGATGAAATCGCTATACTTATTTATAATTTCTGAAGCTCAGCAATCTACTTCATATGGAGTCTTGGAAATTTTCTGTAGGATCTGGAATTATTGCCACTGTAGACTGTGGAAGGAAGAAGAAAAGGCTCTCTTCCTCTCTCCATCTTTGTAAGCGTTTGCAATTACATACATAGAGTGATATAACTTGCTGAAATGAAGCCTACAGTGAGTGAATCAAGTCTTTGATTCAACCCTGTTTTCCCTTTTGGCAAGACAAATTGCTTCAGCCTTCAAAACTATTTCTGTATTGATTTATTATATTTGAGAAGTGATTTTTCACTCTGAACAGCTGTATTAGGATGCTACTGATTTAAGTTTACATTTAAGTGACTAGGAAGAATGAGCACAAACAGAATTTCAAAGTTTTTAATGTTGTCTCAGTCTAAGCTGCATTGTGCTGTTTGTGACTGGTACGGTCCTTCACTCAAAGCTATTTTGTCTGATGATAAAACCATGAGTGTATAAAGCTTGCACATTTTTCATCTCTTTTATGACCTTATCTTTTCCAAGCGGCTTCTATGAAGGTATCCTAACTATAGGAAGCACCTGGCAAACATATATGATATCTGTGCTGCGATAAGCAGTTGTGAACAAGAAAGTAGATCTGTCAGTTCTGAACTGTTCATTGTTAAAATACTTTGTTGATTTAGCTGATTGCAAAATACATTATGGAGTGACTAACAGCTGCTGTTAACATTCCTAGTCAAGAAAGTTCAATAGTTATATCATACAAGAGTTTCTGTATGAGCCTAATATTGATAGGAAATGGGAGCCTGCTTTGGCAGGGGGGTTGGACTCGATGATCTCTAGAGGTCCCTTCCAACCCCTACAATTCTGTGATTCTGTGATTCTGTGAAACATGCGGATTAAAACAGCAGGATTGAGAATAAATGCTAACCCATGTAATTCTTTAAAATACTGCAATAACTTGTGATACAAGCTGATTAAGTCCAAATTGGGAAGTCTTTAATTTGTTAAAAAGATTAAAGTGAAATCACTTGTTAATATTCAAGTCACTTTTTCCTATTTGTCAGTATTGCCAGAGATGTTAGAGTTCTCCTTTGCACATTTCTGGTAATATGTCTCCTTTACAGCATTTAGTCTCCCTGACCAGCTGTACAACATTGAATTACAGGGGTTTAGCATGTCTAATTACAGAATCACAGCATATCAGGGATTGGAAGGGACCTTGCAAGATCGTCTAGTCCAGTCTCCCTCCTGGAGCAGGAAGATCTAGATCAGGTTGCACAGGAACATGTCCAGGCGGGTTTTGAATATCTCCAGAGAAGAAGACCCTCTCTTGAATAACTGTGTCTCTTGAATAAGCGCTATGAAGTTAAAAACAACATTAGAAAAAATGCAAACTTTTGATCTATTTCATTCAAGAAACATTTAGATATTGTAATGAGGGGCACGGTTTAGTGGGGAAATATTGGTGATAGGTGAACTGGATTATCTCAGAGGACTTTTCGAACCTCGGAGATGCTATGATTCTGTTTTTTGAAGAGGAACTTAACAAATTTATTCTGGTAAGATTTAGTAAGGTCAGGATGAAAATTATGTTCATATTAGATTATTGAAGTTCTTTGCATATGAACTTCATTTTATTTTTCCAAGTTGTACTTTGTGTATTCCACAGGTAACTGTAAGACAGAGCTTTCTTTCACCTAATTTCAGCTGGCTCAAGATTAATTCCTAAAGTTAGCTGTGTGTTCTGGAGCTGTTCTGGAGGATGATTCATTTCAACTATCACCAAGTGTTGTCATTTCTGAAGTATTCTAGAATGGGATGAGGAGGAACAGTGGGGGTTCCTCTCTTCTCTATCTATTGGAGTACCCCCACAATTAGTCTTGTATAGCTTAGCTTTTGGACATTTACCTACAGAGGAGAGGAATCCCGCCCAAGTGTAGTTTTGAAATCAAAGAGAAGTTGCAGAGTTTCTATAAGACTTAAATGACCCTTGAATAAACATACTATATGTTATTATAGATTCTTGGTCATGTGAGTGGTTTTTTTTTTTTTTTTAAACAAAGAAACAAACAAAAAACCAAAACGCAGTAATGTTCTTATAACAGAAGACATTTGCTTATCTTAGTTGCCATAAGGAGAAACTTAGGTAGAAGCAGATTTGCTTACTTTAGAGTATTTATTGTGATGGTACTAGCATGCTTTATTAAATGTAACTGAGGAGCAAAGTGAAGAAATAAAGTCAGAAAAAAGGTGGTATATATATCAGGTGGTATATATAAAGCTCTGGTTTTGACCTGGGAGGAAAAAAAAATCATGGATCCAAATGCCTATGCCTATAAAATAGAGAAAAACTTAGTCAGTTTTAAAATAAATATTGAAAAGTAGTTTCACTGAAACTGAAAAACAGTAACTGAATGAGAAAAGAAAGACTGAACAATACAAAAAAAGAAATTTGGTAAGGAAATAAACGCCATTGTCCTAAAAAAAAATGTTTACTGCTGAAGTATCATGAAGGGGATGGGATTAAAAAGATGGAGAAATGCATTTTGTTATTAATTCTTGTCCAAGTTAGTTATTAACTCTTGTGGTAAGCTTCCTTTTGACTTTTTAAAAATTGCAGTCAGTAGCACCAAAAATGTTGACCTGACCGTTTTCATCAGACCTTGACACACACCCAAGTCTGGGTTAAAATCTCTTCTCCAGTGGATTCTGCAGTCCACAGTAAGGGCAAATGGTCGGTGTTACATGCAGATTGCTTCAGGATGGGGAGAGAGTAGTATGGGAGTACAGGTCGGTATTGGGATATTTCAGGTGTGTAACAAATAGGCTTGGTAGATGCAAAGTAGAAGAAAGATATTGATACAAATAAACAAAAATAGATTAGATAGATACAGAAAAAAAGTTTCTCTTAATGTAAATTCTCCATACTTTGTTCTATTCCATTTGCATGGAATTACATGCATTAATTCATGAAAAGCTGATTATGGTAAACACGTAGCGCCATACTTCATGAAACACTGAAAAAGCAAGTTCATGAAAAGTTAAGCCATCTGCTAACACAAATTTTCAGATCTTTCCTCATCTCCCAAGTAATTACTGTGTGCAGTAGGTTCCATACTTTAGCTCTGCCCTTCTTTTGCCCTTCAGCCCAGCTTTTTCACATAAGTTTCTCCCCTCTTCTCTTTCAATTCTAATAGTTTTGTTTGTTTGATGTTCTGGTTGGTTGCATTGATTGAAAGAATGCTCAAATTTGCATGCTAACGCCAGGTTTGCATATATTACCATCTGGAAAAACTTTTATATTTTGGAGCTAACATTTTCCATGCTTAAGCTTCATCTAAAGGAATTGTTATTATTTCTACCTTTTTGTTGATGTTTGTTGTTGCTTTTCCTGGGTCTATACAGAGCTATTGTTTACAATGGATGAAAATCTTTTTTTTTTTTTTTTTTTTTTTTTTTTTTTTTTTTTTTTAGTATAGAAATTCTCCTTGAACATTTGAAGAGCTTTCTGTGGTAATTATACAGCTTGAGTTAGAAACTCGTTGTCAGTGCAGTCTTAGTTGTGAAATGCTTTGTAGCATTTCGGTAAGAATTGGACCTGATCTTCCCAGGTTTGTGTTCTGCTAAATGGTCCTTTGTGTCTCTAAAATAATGAACAGTTGTAAATAGTTATGAAGGTAGAAATACAGATGTAAAATATGATAGGTTTTTCAGTCCACCAAAAACAAACAAACAAACAAACAAACAAAAAAGTAGAGATATTGCATTTACTCAAAAACTGCACAAGTTCTAGTTCAAAATATCAAAATAAAGTAGTTGGGGAAAGCAAATAATTGCTAAGATTGCTTGATTTTTTGTCAGCATGTGAGCCCTTATTGACTGTCTTCTGAAGGGTGACTTCAGGTTGAGCTGAAGCACATGAACTTCAAATGCCTGGGTAAAATGTACAGCAGATTTAACAAAAATTATGCTAGATATTCTTGATTTCTTTTCACTTTAATTGCCAAGTCATTTTTTTTTATTATCTTTTTAATACTTATTTTTAGTACTTATGGATTTATAATTGTTATTGAAGTCTGGAGTGAATGTGTTATTGTGTTAGTGTGAGTAGTAGTTTACCAGATTATTATATTTAAGATTTGAAAAATTGTTTTATGAATGCAAGGAAGAATGTGTTGTTACACGATGCTGCTATATGGATGTGAAGTTAGTGCTTTATAGTGCTTGTATATGATCATATACTTCAAAACTCTGGGTCACAATCTTATCTTGTGTAAATATAGCTCCAGTGATAACATATGGGGATCTGGCATGGTTTGTTGTAATCACATTTCTCTACCTATGTTGCTATTAAAAGCTGTTGTTATCATAAGTGGAAATAATTTGCAAGTTTTTACTTAATTGCAATTTTTTTTTCCTGTGTTTCACTGTTGTTAAATCAACCAGCAGTCTAATTTCCAGTTTCCATTTGCTTTTTAATGCTGTCATATTTCTGTGGAACACAATTTTTTTTTTTTTCAAAAGTTTGCTTCTAAATTGGTATAAAATTTGATTTTTTAACATGCTTTTTAATACCTTTCTATGCAAGGCTTTCTTGCATTAAGTAGTGGTTAAAAAAAGTTCTACAAATACACTAAATTACTGGCTGGGAGAAGCAGCCATGCAACACATTACTGCAGTAATTAGTGTCAGTACTGCACGTTCAACAAAGAATCCTTCACATAACTATTAGGTGGCCATCTCTATTCTACCCAAATGTAATGTTCAGCGTGCTCCATATATTACTTCAGACTCAATAGTTCCTGAGGGCCAGAAGAAGCTCTGTGGTAGATGGTGAAAATTCTAAAATTTGTTTAAATGTTATATTTCTTTAGATTTATATCGATGGGGAGAAAGTGGTCATAGGAGAGCTAGCTCGAAACCCCTGATTAGAATCCTCTAAATGCCTAAATGCCCCACTGATGGCCAGAATGTATAGTGGACCACATACTTGTACAGTGTCACTAATCTGCAAAGTGTAAGCAACAGTCAGATGTCAATTCAAGAAAACATTTAACTGACCAATTTCCTTAATCACCTGACTAGCTGGAGAGTAATAAGCTATTTGCTTCTCTCATGTGCTTATATACCTAAGGACTTTCTAGGCTTGTAAGTTTATAGAATAGGTGCTAGTGATGATTCTGTTTTATAAGTAAATGGAATAAACACTGATTACCAAGACTTGCCTTTCCACCGAACTGGAAGGACTGAACGTGCTGGACTTTTTTGGATCGCTGGGAACTCACAGATGTTGAAGTGTCTAACATTGTTATTCTTTTTTCATTTCCTCTCTGTTTAAACCTGTGACTGTATTTTCACTTGCACCTGTAAGCAGCTGTTTGTGTATTACAGTAAAGCTGTCTAAAAGTCATTCTTGAATTTTTTCAATAATATATTTATTGGGTTATTTTTTTTTTTTTTTTTTTTTTTTTCCAGGCAATGAAGAAGGCATCCAGGAGGCACCAGAATCTGATGGTGATGCAAAGTCGGAGAAACCAGGGCAGCTTGCAGTGGAGACAGAAGATTGGGATGGGCCAGGTAGGAAAAAACAGCTGAAAGGCAATAGTCATTTCTCAAACTAGAGATTCCCATGCTTTCTGTTATTTTAGTAGTTGTTTTCTTCTTTGTGGCAGTATATAGTACACTGTTTCTTTCGTGATCCCTTGGTGCCCAGAATATTAACAGATAAGTACTAAAGGAAAGATCTGGCATAAAACAAAATGTTTTGTCTAAGCCATTTTGTGAATTGTTTATCATGAAATATCTTACATACCTATTGTTACAAAGGAAAATGTTGTTGCTGCTTAGAATTCTAGGATAAAAATTTATCACTAAATTCCTAGTTCCTTGGTTGTGTTAATGATGTTTTCTGTTATATTTTCTGATGCTTGACTAAATAAATGCCAGCGTCCCTTCCCCCAAGATTTATGTCTATGTTTAGCAGCATGTTGGGCTTAACAGAGGTGTGGGAACTATTGACATCTTCTAGGGCTTTTTTTTTACTAGTTTTAGCTAAACAGAAGTCATATAGCACACCTGGTCATTGATTTCATTTGAAAGAGAAACCCTAAGATTGCAGTCAATACTGTTAGAACTCCACATTAAAACATTAATTCACAGCAGTATTTTTTATTATGTACTATAAGATAGGAGAAACACAGTATTGCTATTAGATTTGATGGTGCATAAGAATAATTTCCAAATATACGTTACATATATATATATATATATAATACAAAGTCTCTGTCATGTAATAAAAGCATCTAAGAGAAAGGGTTAAATTGTGTTTCTGAATTAGGTAATTCTACAGTTAAATTCAGTGTAATGTGTTCATGGGTGAGGACTCTAGAGTGGGGCTTAAAAATCCATTATATTTAATATGTTTTAAAAGTGCAGTTGGGAAATGTGCATTTGAAGCTATATATACTCTCAGGATGGCTGTATCTCTAATGGACATTTTTTCTAAAAAGGATGAACATGTCAGAAAAGAGTTCCAGAAGTGTTCTATCAATAATTTATAATGCAATAATAATATTTCATTAGAAAAAATTCCTATATTTCAATCACATTTTCACCCTTGCTTGATTTTGCAAATTACTGTATGCTCTTTCTGAAGAGAAGAACAACACTAATGGTAATTTTCTGAAATCAGAAGCTGGAAAATATAATGTAAACAAAAAGGAAGACATAGTGTATATAATTAATATGATGTCATTTAAAATATTTTAATGATAATGCACGAGTAAGTTGAAGCTACGTAGAGCACTGTGGTGTTATATGAAAACAAAATTTTGTAATAAAATACACTACAGTACATTTAAAATAACCCAGAAGACATCTGTGTTTCGACACAGTCAAATGTGTCTTTGTGTTGGCTTTTACGGGTTTTTATACGAGCTGTCTTACAACAATGTTGCAGACACATTTTTAAAGACTTTTTTGATTTCACTGGAAAAAAAATACGCAGTTCTACAGTAAGATGTGTATATTTCGGGTAATGTATATTTACTGTTAGCTTTGACACCTGATAAGATTTGCCTTCAGCAAACTGATGGCTAATGACATGAAATAAGCTTTGTTTTATTTAAATGTCGATTATTTAAGGGGGATAATATGTATGAAGGTTGGAAAGGAATGGATGCACACCACACGCCATGCTCTCCATCATGCACGCTTTCTCAAATGAATTTGGTTATTTATTGATATGAAAAAAAAACAACAAACGATCAACAGAAATTATTTTCAGCCATGCAGCACAAGAAAAATGATAGCTTCTTTCAGATCCTTGAAAAAAAATACAAAAACAAAGCATGAATATTTTGCTTCTTTGGGGACTTCCACCAGCACTGCAGAAAAAGAACTGTTAAATATTCCAGTACTTTACCACCTCATAGTAAAGATACTACCTTTAAGAGTAGATGGTCATGTTTATCAGTCCCACATTTGGTCTGTTTACTGAGAAAGAACTCTCAGAACACAAGAAAAACTGTTCTGCCTGATGCAAGTTGGTGTCAACTGATGACTGAAATGTGAATACCCCAATCTAGAGCTGTTTTGTTTTTTTTCTCTATTACTTTACATAGTTGTTTCCAGAGCCAGTATTTGCTACAGACTAGAATTCTATGTTATTCATTAACAGAAACTTATGGAGTCAGGATACTAATTAGAGTTTTATTTTGTATGAAAATTTGCATTGTTAAGTGGTTCACATGTGCTCTCAATCCGTTGTAACTGGAGTATTTTTATGAATAAATATCTATAGTTAAACATGCTCTAACCTCAAGGAATTCCTGCTGAAGCAGCCTTTCAAATTGCATCATCTTGTGACCTTCACTGACCAACATGGAAATACTACAGTGATAATGCTTACTTTATGTAGCTACTTTGTTACCTAAACTTTCTAAAGTCATACATAACTTTCATTGGTTTTGTCTTCTTTTTTTTTTGTTTTGTTTTTGTTTTTTTGTTTTTAATTCTTTTTAATGAGAAAGTGCCTCTATAATAATGAAAACTGAGATTAATAGACTGTGTATGGACACACAGTAATGGACCTGTTCTTTTGCTAAGATAGCCAACTGAAAAAATCCAAGAAATAGAGTCTGCAAAGCAAGACTGAGTTTAATAAAAATTGTATGAAAAGATTTATTTCTTAAAAATTGTAAACAGAGGACATTTGACAGCCTCAAAAACATTACATGTTATCAGATGCCTTAGTATGTATAGATGCATGTGTTTCCTTTGTATTACCATTAGGTTATCAGTGCAAGTGATGCCAGTGATCAAGGTTTTAAGAGGTAATGAAGAACAGGAGGCTCTCCTATGTGTCTTCATGGATTATCAATAACACAATAGGATCATATTGTGTTTTGGTGGATATTTACTGGATATGTAAAACAAAAGAGTGACCAACTTGGGGAATTACGAATGAAATATCCTAGGGGTTTCATGGTTCCATACGAGAACTGTTCTGGCAATATACATGTAATATGTCATCAACTATTTCATTTGTATTCCCTGTGTGAGCTATTATTTTCACAGCTGCAAAGGACTGTTTCTTTTTTGCAGAACAAGTTGATTTTGTGAGTTGGATGATCTTAATTAAAAGTCAGTGTCAGAAGTTCTTCTGATATTTATCTGAAATTTTCCAAGAAAGTGAGATAACTGCAGTTGTCCAAGTAACCAAAGAGGAAAACAAACAAGCAAAAAAGCAGAGCAAAAGAAAAAAAACACAAACAAACACTAAAACAAAACAAAAAACAAACAAACAAACAAAAAAAAACAACCCACCTCTCTTTGCCATTTTATGACTATTTTTACGTACTGTTTACATTAATCTACACATACAGTAGAAGTTTCCCATGTGTAAAATTGTGCCTCCAGTTAATCAGCAGAATTTCTGCTACTGGTAATAGTAGAACAGGGTGAAGTCATAACTCGTTAAATCTCAGGGGACTCATCATGACTCATACACATATATCAAAGAACTGTAGGAAAATGTTTGAAGGATTGTTAAATATGTCACATCATACTTTCTTTTTATTACCATTGCAGGATGGTGTTTTTCTTAAAATACATCAGAAAGTGTAAGTAAATAGTAAATATAAAATTAAGTAGTACTTTAAAATAAGGTTTTGCTATGTGTGACACTGCTATGAATTTTTCATAAAAGATACACAGACAGTTTTTTGTATGAATTCTGAAGTGGGTTATGAATCTGATTCTTGTGAACATTGTACATGACAGGTTCTTATTTTATTTCTGTTGTAAAAGGTAATTTGAAAAGCTTTTCTGAAGAGATTTTCTGTAACCTTTCATAAGAATTAGTGTAAATATTTATTGATTGTTGGGCTAACTCTGCATTATGTTGTAATACTCTTAAGCAGTTTGGGTTACAAAGAAAGAGACTGAAATGGTTGGTAGGCCAATGCAAGATAGAAACAGACATTAATGATAGTCTTTTTTTTTTTTTTTTTTTTTTTTTTTTTTTTCTTTCTTTTTTTCCCTCTTTCTTTTCTTTTTAAACCAGTCCTAAGAAGGACTTGGAGATTACTGTCCTGATTTCGTTTCTTTTTTGATTGGGGAATGTGGTAGATATAAGATCTTGGAAATGCTATTTGATGTAAATTAACAAAAATCCATGAAACATAGTTAACCATAGATACAGTCTGACAGTAAGAAGAATATTGTGAAGAAGCAGAGGAAATCATAGAACGACTGTGTGTTACTCTGACAGTGAATCGGTATTATCTCTGCTATCAGATAATGCAGTTATCATTAATTTTCACATTTGCATTTCAATCTTTGGAAGGAAATGACTCTTGCCGGATGAAGATAAGAGCTCTGTACCACTATAATGAACCATCATTTTATCCCGATGCTTTGTATCCATATGAAAATGAGGCTGGGTGGTGGTGTGGTATGTGAGGAGGGGGTGGGGGGTCATAGAAACATTATAACAAAGTGTCAAAATCACTACAGACTTTTGGAGCCCTTTATGAAGCAAGAGACAGTCTAAATAAATCTTCTATAGTGAAGTGGATATTGGAGTAAAAGCAGAGAGCCTGGCTCCTATGCTGGGGTGTTGGGAGGGGGCCATTAACGAGCAGGGGAGGATTTCTTTGCATCTTGGCCTGGTTTCCATCACGAGTTTGGGACTAAGTGGAGCCTATGGGGAATCTGAATTGCAAAAATGGGGCGGGAGTGGTCATCAGGTTAACCGCTGGACTGCAGGTTTCATTTTGACACTTGATTACTCTTTAGGTTTGTGAAGCAAATGTTAGCAGATCTCTGACTTCATGGTTTGCTTCTGACATGGGAGCTTTTGGGAGGTGACCATACCTACATGTTAAGTACAGGAAGATTTCAATTTTCACCCTTGTACACAGAATAAGTCTGTAAGGACTGTAAGGACTTATTGTGGTGTTCCCAGTTCTTCTCTATGCATAGCACAGATTAGTCTTGATTAGCTGAAATTCCATCTGCAGACCTCTGCAAGACATTCTTCCATTTTAGTTTTGATGGATTGAGTAAAGCTGTCGTTCCTCTTGTGCTCTTGTACTTTATGCACCTTACTTAACCTTAATGCTGCACTTAGTTCCAGTAATTTACAGACTTCATCCATACGTCATCAACACTCACTGTCAAATGTCTGCTCTAGGCATGAACTCCTGAAGTTTGTTCCCACTTCCTTTTATTTTTGTTGTTGTTGTAAAAAAAGCTGTGATTCTTATATCATCAAATGATGGTAAGAACAGATATTTAAATGTATGGTATTTTAATGTCATTCTCAGTGTATAACCTGTAAGCATTTCTAGGAGCATCAGGATGCCCATCTTGCCATGACAGCTTCAGGATGCTTTAGCTCGGGGGCTGTGCTGTAATGGTGGGGCTGAGGAACTGCCCTTCTGGCTGCAGCTGTTGCTTCCTCCTGCAGACCCTCCTGAGGGCCCCTCCTCTCTGCTCTAACTCAGTGAGTACACTCCTGTCTCATAAAGAGCAGATGCGGGGCTAAGAGTTATAAGGAAAACCAGGATACATGTTGTGTTAGTAAATACAACAGTGACAGAAGCTGAATAGTAAATACCAGTAAGGTGCTAAAACAGGTGCCTGGCATGACTGTTGTTGAGGCCAGATAACACTTCCTAAATAACTTCATATTTTCAGGTGTTAAAGCATTGCAGGGAGCCTTCTCTATAGGTAATTTATGTGCAGTCACCTATTCATAGGCTAAGGGAGTCTCCCAGCACACAATTGTTTCCCCTTTTTACACTACTTAGCCTCAGCACACAGAATCTTTTTTTGGCACATGCAATTAGCTTTCCTTTACCAGAAGGAAGATTTCCTTTTTTCATTTACATCCATTAGCAGGTGTTGCTATTACAGAAATGGTTTTTCTGTGAAACAATTCATCTCGTCACCAGACTGCTCCCTGTAAAAAAAGACCTGAAAGATAAGATAATGAGAGTGGCTGTATGTATGAACATGGAAGAAGCAATCTAATCTTGAGTACCATGTTTCCCACATGCAAACTTTTGTGGAGAATGGGCTGTTGTATGACCCGCTGAGCATGTTTAGTAGCCAAGATCAATAGGGAAATTCTTTATTTTATGGCCACTCTTGATGAAACAGTGACCACTAGCCAGACATGGTAGATTCTAGGGCTTTAAGAAAAAATTGAGGTTGAATACAATTCCCCCTGAAATCATGTGAGTAGGCAGTACTAATATTGAAAACTATGCTATTTACTAAATTGGAGTTACTTGTTGTTATGACTTCATCCATGCAAGGTGCAAATATAGTAGGATTGAAAATGAACCTCGCCTCAGTTGACTTACAGCATAAAATATAAATAAGGAGAAACTATTTAGTTTGATGGTATTCATTTAGTATTTCTGGGTCTTTATTTATCTGTCTGTGAAATGCTTACTTTACATACTGTGTTAGGTGTAAATTGGAAACTGTCTTAATCTGCAGACTGACAAGTTTTTGACTAAGTAGACTTGAAATTAATCCAAGACCTTCCTAAATTTTTATGTACTTAGGTATGTCAAGGCAAGACCATCATCCTGAATCCTGAACAGTGCTAAACTATGAATGAAAGGTTACAGACATTAAAATTGTATTCTATTTTGATTGGCATTTATGTTTCAAGCACAAAAGACTTCTTGTTCTCTGAAAGAAGTTGATAGCTTGGAAAGGCATGTGCAAGGGACAAATGATCAGATTCACTAGGTGCTGCGCTTTGGACATGATATACTGCATAGTGGATGTTACCTGAAATACAAATCCCTGTAGGTCGCACAGTGAAGGACTCCTAGTCTGTGAAAGTCTGCAGAGAATCAATGAACATCTGCATTACAATACATTGTTTCTTGTAGTTTCATGCATCAAGGGTCCTGCAGAGGCTGGCAGAAAGCTTTGCACTTTTCAGCTGTCTCCACTGTAGTGTGGTCATAAAGGCAATGTAATGCCCTGGTAATTGCAAAGGACTAGGAGACTGTGTCTGTTTTTGGAAACAGATGGGGTGAGAGTCAGAAGGGACATGTAACTGGTCCACAACTATTTTGCTCTTTGTTGTGTTTTTCTCATTAATTCAAATAAGATTACTACATGCAGAGTACTGCATCGCAGCAGTGCCTTGAACAGCTGAAGGACAAGTCTGTTAATACATCGAACTATATACAAAACGTACTGCTATTTACCATGCACAGTGATGTCCAGCAATTGGATGCAAGCACCTGGTGAGAGATAGTAGTGCCTTCATTTCTTAAATGGGCAGGTTTCTGTTAGTTTCAGCGATTTATCCTGTGCTCAGCATATAATTAAAGAAAATATTTTGATTTTCCAAATACATTTTCCTCTTCCCCTGCTTATTTCCTCTCTGTTAAGACATAATAATTAAAAGTTGGAAATATGTAGCTAAAACAACAAACATGTTATCACCAGAAGCCATCAAACCTCCAATCAAAAGAACCAGCTTTAGCTGAAAGTAAATTTAATGTGACATGGCAAACTGGAAATGAGCATTTACCCAATCAGATGACTAAGACAGTTCAGAATGGCTGTGAATCTGGAGATGGAATTGAACGGAGTTGTCATGAGATGGCAAGAGCATCCTAATGGCAAAATCTCTGCCTAAATTCTGGCCTTAAGGTTCTCAGTATTTATGGTTAGCTCAGTGATACTAGCTTTATTCACATTTGGTTTTAGGTTTTTAGTTGTCAGATTTCATTTTTAGGGTATTTTACCATTGCATGTCCTTGTAAGGACAAGGTGGTGATGACTATAGAAGTGCTATGATAAACTTCAATGCAGTCTTTCATCACTCACTCACCAACATGTCAAAAGTAAGCATTTCTTAGTAGAATCAGCCCTCATTTTTGTTTAATTAACATAGTTTCTAGTGATTTCAGCATCTTCTGATGGAATCAGTGGGAAGCCTCGGAACCAAACAGGCAAAAGTATGGCCAAGAGTTAAACAATTAATATGCCTGTGCTGATAATTGGCTAGATGGAGTTATTAAGCATTAAGGTGTATGTTGGGAAAGCCTGAACTGTGTAGGGGTTAGTAGTGCCTAGTTTTTCCTTGAGTCAGTGGGTTGGTTTGGGCTTTAAGGAGACATACTGAGGTCATCTGAGCTCTTTCTTATTTTTTTTTTCCATACTCTTTTCCTTCCTCTTCTGAATGCTTTTTCTTTCTCAGGACCTTCAGTCACTGTATTCAAGCTGAGAAACTTCACAACGTATTCCTGGGGATTACAGATATAAAAATTTTCCAGTATTTATGTAATTTTGTCCTGAGTAAGTATAGCAGAATTATGCAGTGGCATATTGTTTTGTATGAATAAAAAATAGCTGATAAATTTCAACGATTGAGGATGAAGTTGTAAAAATGATTTGTTACTTAAGGACAGTACTCAAGTTGGGATGATTCAGGTCTCTGCTTCTCTGATTTTATCTCAACATAGTTGCATTAATATCAGCATAAAACCACAATGATGGATTATTATGGATAATTTAGGAAGATAAGATAATATGTTTTATGGACATAATGTTCCACAGTCGTGCATATATGCATTTTTGGGTGCGTGGTTGAGGCTGAATTTCAAATTACATCATTGGGTGAGAAAAAGAATTCATTAAGTTGTCTGAAGCTTGATACTTGTATCTCAGTGCCAAAACTGCTAATCACTTCAGAAATCTTTCGCTTCAGTCTATAAACAAGTATTAGTTATTGTAGAAAGGGAAAAAAAAAAAAAAAAAAAAAAAAAAAGAAGAAAAAAAGACTATTTGACAGCAGTTTTTATTAACATTCAATAGAGTTTTCTGAGATCATAGAATCATAGAATGGCCTGGGTTGAAAAGAACCATAATGATCATCTAGCTTCAGTGCCCCCACCATATGCACATCTGCCAACCACAATGCTGCCCAGAGCCACATCCAGCTTGGCCTTGAATGCCTTCAGGGATGGGGCATCCATGACCTCCCTGGGCAACCTCTTCCAGTGTGCCACCACCCTCTGAGTGAAAAACTCCCTGCTAATATCTAACCTAAATCTCCCCTGTCTTTTTTTAAAACCATTCCCCCTTGTCCTATCACTATCCACCCTCATAAACAGGTGTTCCCCCTCCTGTTTAAACACCCCCTTCAAGTACTGGAAGACTGTAATGAGGTCTCCTGGAGCCTTCTCTTGTCTAAACTAAACAACCCCAGTTCCCTCAACCTTTCCTCATAGGAGAGCTGCTCCAGCCCTCTGATCATCTTAGTGACCCTCCTCTGGACCCGCTCCAAGAGCTCCACGTCCTGCCTGTGCTGAGGTCCCCAGGCCTGGACACAGTACTGCAGATGGGTTCTCAAAAGTGCTGAGTAGAGGGGGAAAATCACCTTCCTCTTCCTGCTGGCCAGCTTTTTTTTAATGCAGCCCAAAACTGCATACAGTTTTGATACAGTCATGTTCCCGTATTATAGAATCCCTTGGTATATGATCTTGACTACTTTTCAAAGTATGTTTTATATCTCAACTTTTCCCAGAAATTTTCTTTATGAGATACTTCCTAAATTTATACCTATTACTAGCAGAAGGAAAACAAACAAAAAAAAGAAACAAGAAAAAACAAACAAACAAACAAAAACAGCCTATAAGAAAACAACAGACTGTGCTGCAGTCTGATAAGAGCTAGCATTTAGTTTAATTACTATATCCATAACATTTTAACCATCAAATTTGAGCATCTTCCAATGAAATTATTTTCCTCTCATTTTGTCCTGGTAATCCTTGTTTTAATAGTTAAAGCTTTCTCAGCTTTCTTTTTCTTTATAATCATGTCACAATGTCGGAATCATCTGGAATCAAAGAACTGTGTGACAGGGATGTGAGTAGACAGACAATGTAGAATTTAAAATGCCTCATGCCAGAGGACATCTTTATGGGATGCTGAATCTTAAAATCATAGAATAGCTCAGGTTGGAAAAGACCTTAAAGATCATCAAGTCCAACCATGCACCAACCATATTACCCTAACTCTAACAACCCTCCACTAAATCTTATCCTTGAGCACCACATCTAAACGGTTTTTAAACACATGCAGGGATGGTGACTCAACCACCTCCCTGGGGAGCCTATGCCAGTGCTTAACTACCCTTTCTGTAAAGAAGTGTTTCCTGATATCCAACCTAAACTTCCCCTGTTGCAACTTGAGGCCATTTCCCCTCGTCCTTTCACCTGTCACCAGTGTGAAGAGACTAACCCTGCTTTCTCTGAAGAAGTGCTGTCACATATTGCTGTTGTACTTTCAAGCACAAGATGTGGTGGAGGAATGGACAATGGGCATTGAACTCTGTCCTACGTGACACAGAAAGTACACATCAGGTTCCTTTAGTAATTTCTTGCAGGAACAAATCCAATTACAGAACACCTGCTCTCCTATTCTGCCTCTTGCTGTTGTGTTTTACAGTGCCACGTGCATCTTGACAAGCATGATGCAGTAGATTAATTGTCATACTGATTCATTGGTCTCGTAGTGCTAGTGTTCTACCTACAGTCAAGATGTTAAATAATACTTTAAAATTATTTGGAAACTGTGTTTCTAGGTATTAAAAAGCCTTTAGCCATCTGCTTGCTTTTTGATTTTTCTAGTAAAAGGAGACAAAAATCACTTGAATATGTAGTCACATTATTTTCACTATTTCTCAACTTCTGGGATGATTACTCTGGAATCTGTTGTGTGTGTTTCCCCAAAGCTTGGACATATCGTGATGCTTATCTAAAGAAAAAAAAAGATATATTTTTAAAAGAAAAATGCTGACCTAGTTAGTAAGGCTGAAACCACTCATTAATTAGAAGTCATAATTGCAATTACATGGTAAAATTAATTTATCACGAAAATAATCCTATCAGTTTTCCTTTTTGGAAAAATGGAACCAAATTATTTTAGCAGCCTTCATTGCTTAAGGCAGATATTACAGTGATACTGGCTGAGAGTGAATAAAGTAATCAAATTCCATTTTCAAGATCTGAAATTCAGGGGCTGCATCAGTGATAGTTCATATATTATATGAGTTTCAGTTGAGTTGTAATTTTGTAATTACGTGTAATATATAAAGCATATATGCACAGATAAATGCATAAAAGGAAAATAGTGTGCTGAAATTTAAAGAGTGACGTGAAGATAACATGGCATATAATATATAGAAAAATTCATGTAATATGGCAAGTGCGCTACTGTGTAGGAAATTCAGAATGCTTTTTATACCCTCAGGCTATTTAGACTTCCTTGATATTCAAATCTTAATGTACATTAAATGGAATTTAAGGAGGTCCACCTTGCTGGACCTCAGGCAGACTTAGAAAGTAGTGCTCCTTAGGGATGCCACTTTATGTATATATTTGCAAAGATGTTATAGCCATGAAATATAGTCCTTTGATGACATCATAACTGTGAAATATGACTTTATTTTGCTCACTGGCAGTCAGGGCTTTGCTTTATCTGTATTAAGCAGTCTGTATGCATAAATAAAGAATACCAAATACTGAAGCTGACTGCTGTAACCCAACATGGCCACCTTGAGTTGAAGTGCTCATCCCTTCTTGTGATGCTCTATGAGTGTCAGGGAACTATTTGTAAACTGTTGTCAAATATGTCAGTTTAACATTGTCTTCTCCCCATAAATGTGGTAATAACATGAGCGCTGTGGGTATTGATGGGCAGCTGCATGCCCAAATTCACCAGTTACTTATGCTAATTTGAATTTTAACAGAGGGTAGACATATTTTATGTTAAGATAGTCAAACTTTGTCTTGAAGTACCTAAAAATATATCATTGGAATTTTTGGTCCTGTAGAAGTAGATAGAAAAGCACACGCTGCTGGCTGTGAAGTTAATACCTAATATATTAACAATTAGCAATCTATTAATGACTGATTAATTTATAAATGCATATGTTGTTTATTTAAGGCTCACAAATATTCTGTTGGAGAAAGGCTCACAGGCACAGTCAGCAGGTAATGTTCACTAGTGAGGACTTCGTAGTGAACTAGAAGTAGGATGAGTATACTCAAGCATCTGAAAATCTCTCAAGTCTCCAAGAGTGTGTAGAACAGTGAAAGAAATACATGCTTGAATCCATTTTTCCAGATTAACCAGGCATTTTTAGATAGAATTGATAAGTTTCTTTTTCTTTTCTTTTTTCTTTTTTCTTTTTTCTTTTTTCTTTTTTCTTTTTTCTTTTTTCTTTTTTCTTTTTTCTTTTTTCTTTTTTCTTTTTTCTTTTTTCTTTTTTCTTTTTTCTTTTTTCTTTTTTCTTTTTTTTTCTTTTTTTTCTCCAGGTGATAAAAGTATCTGCATTTAGAAGAATGCCTTTCTAGGCTGCCATCCTTCACAGCATTTATAAACTTGTAATTTGATGCATATGAGCATGATGTTGAACAAGGAAAGAACTACTCACATGCATTAAGTTAAGCACACGTGTAAGTGTTTATAGGATTGGGGCCTTAGGTCATAAGCTTTTCCCAGCAGAAGCTGCCTTTATCATTGTGCTTTCTACATACTAAGTGAACTGCTAGCATGCACAAATTAATAGGGATGCAAATCTTAGCAATGCTAAAGGCCCCTTTCTACTCCTTTGACAAAGTAAAAGGCCCTTAAAGTATGTCACTTCAGTAAGACTCTGAATACAATAATTAAGGAATTCAAATTGTACCTCGAGTTTCTGTGAATTACAGAACATAATTTCATGGATTTATTTGATTTTTATAACTTTCTATTTTGAATCTTCCTAATGTTTACTAAAATATTTGCATTAATATGCAAGATGATTGATTTGTACGTACTTTAAAAGCACCTATTCTTTTCTATTGAGAGGTAGAAGATTAGGTGTCAACATTTCTGTTCGGTTTGATTTCACTGTGGCTGTACATTGTTAATGCTGGGATAGTAAGGTAACACATTAATAGTAACGTAACACATTAATTTTATGAATGATAAGGTATTTGGATTGGAATGGACTGCCCAGGGAGGTGGTGGAGTCACCGACTTTGGGGGTGTTCAAAGAAAGACTGGGTATTGTGTTGAGGGACATGGTTTAGTGGGAGCTATTAGTAATAGGTGAAAGGTTGGACTGGATGATCTTTTAGGTCTTTTCCAACCTTGGTGATTCTATGATTCTATGATTTTGCAGTCCTCTTTACTTTTTAAAGGGTGTACTCTTATTTCTCGTCTCTGATTACAGCTGTGAAATACAGACTCATGGTGGCATAATACACATTGGACTTGATTTTATTTTTTAGTGCTAGGATTTCTGCAATAGCAGTATATATGTATTTGCCACAACTTTATAAATATGCTGATATAATAAATCAGGACTGTTTGAGGGGAGAAGGTGCTAAAATATTACCCAAGTGATATAGTGATATATGATATTCAAAAGGTTCCTAGGGACAAATCTTTCCTTAATGAAAACTGTAATATTTTCTAAATTCCATTTTGCAGTTGTTTTTTTGTTTATTTGTTTGTTTGTTTGTTTTGTTGGTTCTGTTTGGTTTTTATTTGTTTTTGTTTTATTTGCTTGTTTTTGTTTTATTTGCTTGTTTTTGTTCTGTTTTTGTTGTTTTGTTTTTTTTTTTTATAAAAATGCAAAAAATCTGACTGAACTCTGAGGTAGAAAGTGAGTGAAACAGCATTAGGTATTAGTTTCTTCTGAAAATCAGTCAAGTCTACTGCCTATTGTTTTAATTATTGTCTGAATCCTATTGCTGTTGAATGATGATTTTCTCTAGCATCAGCTGGTAACCTTATCTTAGCAGTTAAGGGGAATCAAAGAAAATTTACCCTTTTAAAGCTCATGTATTCTCTACATGAGTTTCTCTAATTGTTACTCATCTTGTGTATTTTTCATTGACTTTATTTCTTTGGCTTTTCTTATTTGCTTACTTTTCATTTATTGCCTTCCTTATGCAATATTTGTAATAATAAAGCTAGTCCATGTATGCTGCTTTTAATTAATTTAACATTATATGTCAGCATCATGAGATAATGAGCATTAGTCTATTTATCTGAATAAGTTTACTTCATAGGAAAAGTGTACTACTTAACCTTTTGTACAGTTGTGTTTTGAAATAACAGGCCAATATTATTTACCTATATTTGTCATCCTCACTCTCCTGCCAGCACTTATGTTCTGCTTCACATATAGTCACAGTACAGTGGTTATCAAAGTGGCAGTCCAGTGGTGCTTCATGGAACAAATGCTTTTACACTGTAGTTGAGTAACAAATGATTCAATGAAAATTCATGCAGCCAAGGGTCAGTTTCTCCAGTGTGCTAGTTGTACACATGTGCTCTTAAAGTTTTGTTTCCTTAAATAAGAAACAAAAAGGAAAGCTTTTTAGTTTTTCTATTCCCTTTTGAACAACCGTAATTTCTGATCTTCTCCTTTTATTTCCAGGTCTGATTTTGTTCATGCTCTTCATTTTTGCTTTGCTCCGCATCCACAACCGTTGCCTTTGTCATTTATTCCCTTTGATTCTGCTGAAGTCCTTTTTTCCATGTGACGTGTGTCTTTTGTATAATTTTATAATATTTCACTTTTGTCTTAAGTCAAATTCATTTATCTAGCTTTCTAAGTTTGGTTGCAGTGTTTCATGCAGTATTTGTCAAGGAGAGCGTAGTGAGAAATGAGCACACTGTTACTATTCCTGGCTTTGCTGTTTTCAAAAAGCATCTGTTGGTGTTCGTTCGACTTTTTTTCCTCAGCTATGTATGTAACACACGCAGATGTATCATCAATTCTGTGAAAACACCACAGAGAAAATGAATTTTATGAAATTGGGAGGAAGTTTGCAGCAAACAGTGGATTATATTGGTGTTACATAGCTATCTCATCAAAAGGTAGCAAATGCACAAGACCTTTTGCGTTTTTCAATTTGAAAGAAAATGATTTCATTAGAAAAAAAAAGAACCATCACTCTGGATGTTGGAGAATGCCAGAGCCTGATGAAACCAGCTGAAGAGACAAACTGAGTGTACGGATGCAGATTAGCCTTCAGAAGATGAGGGTGTAAAAGGGATTTAATGGTAGGATGGATTATAGAAATCCTTGTAACAATGTTAAATAATTATAGTTCCAGCCGAGATCAAAGCAGTGCTGATTGAACCCCCTCAAGCTGTTAACATGGAGTATCTTGAAGAAAAAAAAAAAAAAAAAGGAAAAAAAAAACCTCTGAGATTGGTCAGCCTGTGCTAACTGTGTCCTCTGATCTATGGAAGTTCTGGCGGTATTGAAGGTACAAGTTGTGGGGGAGGGAAAGACGGAGGGAAGAATTTATCAGCCAGAGTAGCATATTTGGGAGGGTTTTTTGTTTGTTTTTTAAGGGAGGAGAAATGGGTATTATAATCAGTGTTACTAGAGTTCACACGCTGATTGAAATTGCAATAAACTTATATACAGTTGGCATCTTTCCATACTGGAAAAGGGATTAAATTTCTCTAGCAGAACTCTGGTCTGTAACAGAAAATGATTAGACTCTTTTTTTTTCTTTCTTTCTTTCTTTCTTTTTTCTTTCTTTTTTTTTTTTTTTGCTTCTCTTCCCTCCCACCTTTTAAACTGCAGTTCCTATATACATACCTGCCCAGCAACAACTATTAGCAGCGATAACTGGAAGAACGCCTTTGTAGTAGTGATATTTAGCTGCAGGCAGGGAGTACAGTTGCTATGCCCATTCAACAGCATTAAACATTTATTCTCATTGCCTTGCCTTCCTGGCATTCATGCCTGGAGGATTATGCTTATGCCTCTATTAATAAAAAAAGAGAAGTCAAAGTTAAATCCTTACAGTTTGGTGGCAAGTTAACTTGTGGCATAGCCAAAGCTTTTCCTTCTGTACATCTGTCCACAAACTGCAGAACATCATTTGTTTTAAATAAAGTAATTAAAAAAACCCAACTCATGCTACCTTGATGTGCATTTCCAGTGATAATGTGTTGGGTGTGTTCAGGGGCAGATGATACCAAAGCATGCAGTAGGTGTGTAATCAAAACCAATAGTGGAAAGGACACCTTATGGACTAGATATATCTGAAGGAATGATTTATCCTTGGATGCTGTTACTTTGTCCTGAGACTGCAGAGGAGAGAGAACATCAGCACTGAATGTGCATAAAGGATGGAGGTGTCAGACAGTCCCTTTTGGCCACAGCCATGAAGGGAGAAAGATACTTCAAGGAGGTACCATCCACAAGACAGAAGGAATGTGCCTTTGCATGCTGTTTGGCAATGAGTTGCATGCAGCTGTCTTTAGACCTGCAGCTTTGGAAAAGGCAAGTGATGCTGATTAGGAAAAAGGGCTGCAAAATGTTAGGTTGCTGGACATGCCAACAAATACATGGCCTCTTTCTCTCTTTTTAGTTATGTAAATATATGCATGTGACTGCATGTGTAAACTGAAAGTGAGTACTTTGTATCCTTTGTACATACAGTATACTAAATACAGTCAGAGTGTTCCAAAGAGCTGTTTTGTATCCCTGAGAATAATGCTGCATGGCCAAACCCGAAACAATTGTTTGATTACTGTGTGAGAAGCTGTAAGAATATTGTCCATGTCACTTCTTGGGGTCACTTCAGTGATCATGCCAGTCTATGATAATGAAAGTTTGCAGCAAATACTTCTACTATTCTTTAATCTCTAAGATAATTTAGGTTTGAGGTTATGAAGTGTTGTATACAACCTCTCTTAGGACTTCTGTTAACCCGTGCACTTAGGTAAGCTGCTTTTTACTTGCTTAAAATCTGAGTAGTCAGCCTCTATGTGGTGTGGATTTAAGAGTAGGAAGGCATTAAATAAGTCTACTCAGGGATGAAAACATGTAAATGGCACCATCTCCATGGTATTTTGTGGTCATTTTCTGTAAAAGTGTGACGGTTTTTGCAGGTGTAGATCATCAAGTTACAGGTATGGGTTCCGTAGATCTATTTTTGGCCAAATAAAATGGAAAACATGTAAGACTGTTTTCTCATGATCCTTTGTGGCATTGTCTCACCTTGTGGAGTTAGATGCAGAAGATACTGTAGCTAACTTGAGCTTTCCTGTTGAACAAGAGATCTATGAAGAGATAAAAGTGATCTTGTAATTGCCAAAGCATCTTGGTTGAGCTCTGTAAATTTTAGATTTCTTACTCTGTTTAACAAACAGTGCTTTGTAAAGACAAACACCTCTGCAGGAGCAGAGTGTAATTTTTAATGAAACAGAAATTTACATTGCTGGGTAGAATGAAGTAATGCCATTAAGTAGAATTTAAGGCAATGATATGCTAGTTTAAGGATACCTGGCATTGATTAAGCAAGGATTTTCAAAGACAGATAAGTATGAGTTTACCTAGGATTAAGGTGTGTTTTTAAATGCTGTCCAAGGATCTCACAAATCCATTTTATAAAACAAGGATCTGAAAGAAGGATTTGAAGCTGTATAATATATAAATATAAGATAACATAAGTAAATGTTATTTTATGGTACAGTTTTGAATCTAATGAAAGCCAATGGAAAAACAATGCTTTGGAGAAGAAGTGATTCTGTCACTTCTTGGGGTCACTTCAGTGATCATGCCAGTCTATGATAATGAAAGTTAAACTCTCAACAGGAGTTTTTATACTGGAAATAGGGAAGAATGTCTGGTGAGTTATTTATTGTTTGTTTGTTTTTTGTTCTGGTGTTGTTGCTTCAGTGCTTCTTTGTTGTTGTTGTTTAGTAAGATTAATAAGGGTTAGAAAGAAGACAGCTTCCAGAACAAAAATTTTAAGGCCAGTAGTTTAAGGCAGGAGTGGACGAGAATGGAAACTATCAGGAATGTTTCTTAACTTGAGAAGTTTCACTGTCAGAAGTTATGTAGCCATCAGAGAATGTGCAGAATTCTTTCTTTAGCTACTGTAAAAAGTGGATAATAAAACTAGGAATCGATGACAAGTCTTAAGTAATTCCATCATCAGTCTGCACTGCTTGACATAGTCATTCTGTTTGATTCTCTGTCTTTTCCCATTTCATGTTACCAACAAGGAATTAAAAAACAAATTCTTCCTCTCCCCCGAGTATCCTTTCCTGTTGCTTTCAAATGTTTTGTGAAATTGCAGAGGAAGAGTTAATAATGGAACTAGCTCTTGTGCATGTTACCTACCTATTCTCACTTCTTCTTCACACTTTAAACCCCTTCACAGAGGATTTTATAATGGGAAAATGCTAGATCAGCTCTTTTGCCGTCCTCGGCTTCCGCGCTTTTTTTGTTATTGTGCTATGGAAAAAAGGATCAGACTCCAAACCGTTAAGCAGTAGCTGCATTTGGAAATAATCTAAAGCAAAAAAATATCTTTGTGCAGTAAGGGACATCATTCTTTCTCTTTGTGTTCTGAAATGACAAATTATTGCTCCTTGACAGTGAATTTAAAATCAGATAACTGAGACTCACTAGATGATCTTTATCTCCAGAGCCTATGTAAATATGTTGTGCTGTGTGTTGTGCATACTGTTTGTAAAAGGATGGTACAAGCTCAGAGGTATATTCAACTATGTTAGTATGTGAATGACTCAAAGATTAGGCATTTTATATGTTACAAGAGAGGAAAGATACCTAATTTGACTTAGTAATATAGATATTTTCCTTTGACGTTATCATTTTAAACCTCGATTCCTTTTAGCATAATAAAACTTTATATTATGTTTACAGTATGAATGATTCTAGATGTAAGTTAAAATAATTATAAAGAAGGCAACCTTTCCCCTCTTCAGTGTCCTGCTGGCAGCTCTTTCTACTTCCTGTTATGAATACAAAGAATCCAGTTGTTTCCCACAGGCTATGAAGACGCTGGAAAAACAACTGTTGTTGCTGTTCATATTGCCATTTTTTTTTCCTCTTTAGATATCTTCTGTTTAGATGCATGTATGGAGAGGAAAATAAACATTTTAAGCCTTAGTTAAATAGACATATTGGAGGTAGTTATGGCTGGTGTGCCTCATCCACTGAACTTAGAGATAAATGCGTGTAGTATTTTTGGATTAGATTTTTATTTATTTATTTATTTACTTTAAGTTAGAGGTTTATCACATTAAAAATAGCAGAATGAAAGGCAGTTACTTATAAACCCAAACTTTCTGGATGTTTTAGTTTGTTTTTCAAATTTTGCTAGCTAAATATTTGATCTGTTTTCCAAAGCATTACTTTTCTTTTGAATTCATATTGTACATCATGGATGACATCTGAAATCTTTACTTGAATCCTTCACATTGTGCAGTGTCCCTCACCATATGGTAGCTTATACATAGCTACAAAGTAAGAAATGTCCCTCGTATGCAGATTTTAAGATATTTTGTTATGTTATAGATTCTAATCAAATTGCAGAAAATGTGTTGGAATGTAATCCCAAAGGCAGCCTCATCTTTTTCATTGTGTACCAAATTCCCATATTTGATAAGCAAGAAGGATATAGGCAGCCTCTGTGGGTTATTTTATATAAATATGAATTTAATTTCAGAGTCAAGCCTGCTTACATTTCAGATGCTTTTCTTCAGTGAAGTCCTGCACTGGTGTGAACACTCAACCCTCCTTGCCCCAGTCTTCACCTTGAGTTGATAGTAGCTTCTAAGTCAAACTAATTGGTCTTCTAAAAGCTAACTTCACTTGAGCAGTTTGTCCTCAGGTACTTGCACATACACTGAGCTTGGGAGGAACTTGGAGTGGGCTCATTTTGCATCACTAACTGCCATCCCTGAATGAGTCTTGTGGTGCTGTTGTCTCAACTGGGAGTGTAGGTCATGACTTAAGTTGCCAATCGATTATAGGTAATACATGTTTCATGTTGTCTGAATTAATAAAGATATCTCAAGGTGGTAGTTAAGACAAATCTTATATCTTTCCTTTTTTTTTTCTCAGCGGACTCTGCATTGTAGCCATTTTTGTAAGTAAAAGGTGAAGATTAATGGGAAGATTGTTGTGGTGTAGGTGCTTTAGGAGGCAGATACCGTCCTGTTTATCAGTACCATTAAAAATAACATCTTCTAAGCGCTGAAACAGAGATTTGGAGAATGGAGCACTGTATAAAACAGCAAACACTCGAAAGGTATCACAGCAAAATCTGAGCAACTTCCCCATCTGCTGAAGCTGTGAAACAGTAGCTCTTCATCATGGATGTTGGTCTTCACCTTTCTTGCTCTTGAATTGACTTTGCTGTTGCTCTCTGTTCTAAAAGAGGCTGTAGAGGACAACCATCTAAATCAGACGGCATTCTTCAAGTACAGCAGCGTGGACTTGGCCCTATCCAGCACACACAGTATTCAGAACTGGGTGCAAAACTAGCAGCATGCAGCCTGTCCAGCTTTATACTTACTTTCTGTGTCTCCCTCGTACACAGTTTCTAAGTCATCAACAGTCCACATCCACATTCTTAACTACTTGGGTTTATAATTTTCCTTGCTCAGTGGTTTACTTTGGCTCAGGAGAGACTAACCAGGGGAATAGCAGTGCTGTGAGTACACACATTTCTTTCCATGATTCAGAGGTCTGCAGCAACTCAGTCAAAAATAAGAGACCTTACATAAGCAAATAAAATGTGAATTGAATACAAGTTTTCTGATTTATCTAAAAACATTCGCTAAGTGTACTTCATTTCTTTTACTGCTGCAATAAAATAATTTTACAGTTAGTAACATATAACTTACAGGAGTGACAAATTTGGTACTTAAAAAATATTTAGGTTAAAAAAACCTGTCACTTCTAGTAAGTCATTTTTAGAGTGTAATCACTTTAATTCTCCTCTCTAATTTTATCACCAGGAGACCAGCTCTGAGCCCCCTAACCTCCCGTAAAGAATCTCAGTGCTGCTGATTGTTGTGTCTCCTAGACAGAATGACAGAATGGGGATCGAGATTGGCTTGACTGATCTGGGAATCTGGGAGACATTTCTTAGTATCTAGCAGCCTAAGGAGTAGATAAATATCATCAATATCAGGTCACTCTAAGTTTAACATAAAACATTAAATTATTGGGAAATACAGCATGAAACTTATGATATGTTCTTCTTGGGTTGGAAACACTGTATGTAGTGACAGTAATACTGCACTGGCTCAGTTGTTGATTTAAAGAGCTGTTTACTGCCCTTCAGAAGATGGGCTGTTGGATCTATACTGAGAATATCTATTCTCCTAGAGTAGTCTTATGTAGTTACTGTACAGGAATGTGTTTTACACTGCAGTGTTACTGATGGGAGTCTCAGAGGCAATAGGGGATCATGAAATTTCAGTTGCAGGCTAATCCAGAACCACTGGATACTAAAACTAACAAGGGCTGCTGCTCTTTGTTTCCCGTTCATGCAGTAAGAAGCTGTGAAGCTTTTTGCTCCACCTTTCATATACTTGTTTTTTTTTCATATATTTCTTGGGTTTACCATTTGATGTTTGAAGGGAAACTTGAACTACAATGGATGAATAGAGAAGTTCCACCTTTCTTTTAGGAAGCAGTTTTGGAGGTGAGAGATGTGAGTTGGAATCTCCTCAGGGTAAATGGGAGCCAGATGCTCCTAGATCAGGGTTTATTTGAATGATGGTCACCATCATAAATTCTGTCATAAGAGCAGATGTGTCAGCTCTGCTCCATGCTCTACTCTGTTCTGTTTAGGTCTGTTTGGCTCTGAGGCTAAGGAATGTCTTTTTCTTTTTGAATTTTGTTATATTTAGAGGAGTGTTAACCTATTACCCCACACAGTGGCATTTGTGTTTAGATACCTATAGAATCAGAATAATGGGAGTTCTAGATATATGTAGTGATAAGCAGCTACTGGAGTGAGATTTTCTACATTCTTTTCTTCAGTAATCTTGTTACCTATATTCCACTGAACTTCAATTAAGAACTAAATTATTAAGACTTGACCCTGTCTTTAGTTCTGATTTGTACTGAAAATGTGTTTTACATATCGGAAAGAGAAAGCATGAATAACTGACATGAGTTATGAACAAGAGGAAAGCTGTGTTTTTTATTTAGATTACTATGCAAGACATTTTCCTTTCACTGATAATGTTTTTAAAATGTAATCAGACATTTTAATCCAGGAGGGCATTGATTTATGGAGACATTAAGTATTAATGTATCAATTATTAATTGATAGTTTTTCATTAATAACTATGAATAATGCCACTATTTACAGTCATAGGGTAGTTAAGATTGGAAGGCACCTCCAGAGGTCATCTAGTCTTACTCCTTGCTCAGGGGTGGGCTGACATCAGTCATATTGCTTAGCGCCATCCCCAGTCAAGGTTTCAAAGTCTCCAAGAATGGAGATTTGGCAGATATTCTTAGCCATGTTCAGTGTTTGATTTTCACATTTAACTCTTCCAATATTTGGCTACTTTTGTGTGTGTGTATATGTGTGATTTATTTTTTTTTTCCTTAATTACTATAATTCTTAGATTTTCCTTTGTTGCAAGTTTTATTCATTTTGTTGTTGTTGTTGTTGCTTTATTTTTATTTTTGTTTTTGTCCTCTCCCTGGGCACCTCCAATAGGAGTGACTTTATCATGACTTTAGCCACCCATCAGTTATTTTAAGACAACATTTAAACTTCTTCCTGTCCTGAGATGGATCCAGCTCTCTGTCACCCCTTTCTTCAGCTCCCTGTCAATCTTCCCACAGTGCCAAATCAATATGTGGTTGCTTTTCATGTTTATTGTACTCATTCAAATTGCCTCATCTTTTTAGCTGATTTGCTATTCACGTGGTCAATACTCATCCTGTACTGTTGCATGGTGCTAACCTTACTCAAGTGCAGGACTTGACTGAACTTCATTAAGTTTCTGTAAGCCCATTTTTCCAGGCTGTCATAGTTCTTCTGAGTAGCAGCCTTGGCTTCTGGTGGTTCTCAATTGCTCCTACCAATTTGATGTCATCATGGCTTTTTTCTCTACTCCAGGCCTTGAATAACGGTATTAAACAGCACTGGCTCCAGAACTGACTTGAGAGATGCTGTTAGTAACTGGTCTCCAGCTGGACTTCATACCACTGTTGACAGTCCTTTAGTTACAGTGGATCAGCTGGATTTTTTACCAACACTGTGATCTGTCCATCTAGTTAATACTTATTCATTTTGTGTGTGAGGATTCTATGTGGAAAGACTTTTTAAATATCTTTTAAATATCCAAGGCTGTCCTCTCATCTGCAGTGCCAATCATCCCATCACACAAGGTGGTGATGCTAGTATTCCTGACCATCTTCTTGTCCTGTTTTTGCCTGGTCATGACATTGAGAAGGATTTGCGCCATAGTGTTTCTGAAGATGTAGTTCAACTTGAACAAGCCATAATTCCCTGAATCCTCCTTCTTTTCTTTCCTGATCAATTGGTGTAACATTTGCCTATTTCTAGGCTTTGGGATCCTTCTATTTGCATATTTCTAGGCACTGGGAGTCTTCCCTCCTCACAGCTGCCACAGCATTTCAGAGGTAGTAGAAAATGGATTGAGAATGACATTGGTAAGATCCCTCATCATTCTTGGGTGCAACACATGTGACCTCATGGAATTTGATTTGTACAGTTTCTTTAAGTGCTGCCTTACTCAGCCTTCCAATCTTGTAAATCATGGTCTAAATTATAACTAGTTTCAGAAACCCAAGAATCCTGAGGGCACAACTTTTAGAAGTAAAAACTGAACTGAAGAAGGTTTTCAGTACATGAGCCTGTTTAATGTCCTTTATCACTGCAGTCTCTATGCTACTGAGTAGCAAGCCCACTTCTTTATGATTTTAATTTTGGTTCCTATGTGCTTGCAGGCGTGTAACTTACTGCCCTTCAGATCTTTCCCTATTTTCAACTCCAAGTTAGAATAGCATTTCAACAAATACAGAGATGTTCCTTTTAATTTTGTTTTATCTAAATTTAGTCATCTAGAAGTTAGTTTAAGGTAGTCTTTAATCAATGGAGAGAGATAAACACCTTGACTCCTTCCATTTTTAAGATAGTTATCTACATGAAAGGGGACAATTTTATCACTTGGATTGTGATTCAGTTTACTTCAGGAAAAACCTGGATGAGTACCATGAACTCGACATCTAGATTTTAGACAGTTGAAGTTAGTGTTAATCTCAATTTTAAAAGCTGATTTTTGAATCCTCCTTGTAATTCTTCTGTTCATGGCTGAACTGACTTGGTTCCTAAGTAATGACAGAGTAACAGTTGTAGTTTTTTCCATTCCATCTTTCATTATAATAGCCATGCTCTTATTTCTGTTTAATTTGCAGGATCATGGAATAAAATTACTTAAATACAAGAAAAGGTCATGGGGATCAAATTCTGCTACTCTAATTTTAAAATTGACTGATTTCATTTAGTGTACATTTAATTTGGTATTTTTGTTTCCTACATAATATATTTGAATGTACATTGTATGTCTGACTAATAATATCAGGAAACACTTCCACAAAGTCATTCTTGTTCTGAGCATATAGAGAAACAATACCAAGATGCTTTTTAATGTTTTACAGGGATGATAATTTTAGTAAATTGAAAAATGAGAAAGAAAACAGAGTTTCATAAGATTTTTATTTTTTTTTTTTTCACTGCAACAAAAAAATGTTACAACTATCTATAGGGCTATGTCTTTTCTTAAATTGAATAACAAAATTAGTTCTACCTATTTTGAAATGTCTGCATCTTGCTTTTCTCTTTCTTTGCACTTGAGCAGTACTGTTACAGATGCAGTCTTTGAGGATGGTGGGTTATCCATAAGATATGTAAGAGAGGTAAAACAGTGGTTGTTTCATTTTTTTACTTTTTTATTTATTTATTTTTTTTTTAATGTGTGTATCCCACTGAATGTGTAAATGCATCATTCCCTGGGGATTTTGAGACTATGCAATTAATGTTTGTAACATTAATGTGGTTTCTTACAAAAAAATAATAATGCACTCTGAACCTCAGGGTACAAATATGGTCAAAGTCATCAGGGACTAAGGAAATAGCTATTTCCACAGCCTTTATATCTAGTTGAAACCCTGTTCAGTTAAAACAACAAGGGAAAAGATCTTGAGATGTAAACAATGAATTGGTTTGATTCTGAACCTTTGATGATATTGTCTCTGTAGGGCTTATCTATGTAAAGTGGAACATGTTTTCAAAAGCTGCCACAAGTGGCTGAGTCAGGAACTGTAGGGAATGACATTCACTGAGCTGCCTCCATTATGTCATTAATATACTATGCAACACAGTGCACTTTTCTACATATTGGATGCTGTGTGATTATGTTAGTCTTATTTTCTCCTGGAGCTTCTTTTATTAAGTTGTATAAATCATGAGAGCACAGTAGCCATGAGTCACTTAGAATCCGGTTTGTTCACCAACTTCATTGCAAGTAAATACAAGCTATATAATCACTTACTATAAGACTTATCCTTGTAAGATTTAGTAGAGCTTTTTTGCTGTTTTCTGTTTTGTTGTTTTTTGTTGTTTGGTTTTTTTTTCTCCTTAAATTTAAAGGCATTTATTTCATTAGGCTGATGTGAATAGCAAGATAGTGCTTCATGCTCTGTTAAGAACTCACACTGAAAGGAGTCTTAAATGTGATTACTCTCTTCTTCAATCTCTCTTATGTTTTTATAGAGAAAAAGAAGGAACACTTTAAAGCTCTGTGTTAGTGTTTGATATTTTTCCCATCATCTCCCTTCTCTTTGGGATGATGTTTCATCTATGCATTGATAAATGTAAATTCTGCTTTAATAATAGTTGTATGTACAACTGCTTGTGCATCAGGATGACAAAACATGGTCATACTGTCCTATTTGGTTTATCTTTTATCTTATGATTAAAATCATTATCTTCAGTATAGCAATCAGTGTAATAATAATGTTTCTTCCTGCTGTGCCAGGAATGAAAAATTTAAATCCTCTTTTTTTAGTGGAAATTAACTTTAGTTTCTATACTATTTAAAAATAAATCAATACATAAAATGTGTAGGTAAATTTCAGAATTGTTAAGTTTATAAGTTCATATGCCAAGAGAGAACATCCAGTTTGAATAGCAATAAATCATAATATATATATCGATGATCTCTAAGGTCCCTTCCAACTCGCACGATACTATGATACTATGATATATTATGCAGAGTTTAGTTAAAGCATAGCATACTCTTAAAACAATATCCTATCATACAATAATTTTGGTTGGAAGGGACCTCAGGAGTCGTCTGGTCTAGTTTCTACTCAGAGACCAAGTGGCTTGGTTCTTTATCTCGCTGGATCTTGAAAATCAAAGTAGGCTGGACATTTTAAAATTTGCCTGCCTGCAGCTTCCAGCCATTTTCCTACATTTTTTCTATATGCACGTTGGCTTGATCAACAAATCTACCATCATATTTCTGTTCTCCTCTTAAGTATTTGTATGTCCAAGTCAAACTGTAACATTATTTTTTATAAGATATGAAGATTTAATTTCTTAACTCATATCATGAGACATCTTTTCTGATATTTTTGTTACTGTCACATCTTTCCATTAAACCTCCTCTAAGCAGTTCCAAGAGGAATGTACTTTTTCTCTTGGAACTGGGCATAAAATTACTGTAGACCCATGTCAATGCCACCTTACCCAGCTAATCTGAATTTTCTACTGCTTTACAACACATGTTTCCATTGCCGCTGTTTGGTAGCAGTTTTTACTGCTTAGATCATTGCCACTTTTGGATACTGTGTTCAACTGTAAAATCCTGTTCAACTGATAACAGACCTGAATCCCCAAACATTTCTTCACTACTAGTGCTTCTAAGAAGAGAGTTCTCTGCCCTCTGGGTACATTTGTCACTATCAGGTCCTGTGGACAGTGTGCTTTCCTGTGTAGCAACACACATGAACTGAGCGCAGATAGCCAGCTCATTCTGCTCTCCTTCATTATCCAGTTGTTTTGTTGCCCACAGTCTTTACTGTTAAATGTTTTGATTCTTTGTTCTTGGTCATCTGTATGAATGCTAAGTACTGAAGGGTCAAAAAAGCAGAGCTTCCTAGGCTTCTCTAGAAGTGAGAGTGTCAGTGACAAACAAATTTCGTATTTGTCATTTGTCCAGCTTCCACTTGGCTTTATTTTTCATTATTGATATTTTACTCTTAATTAAATTGGAGTATCACATTAAGTTGAATGCTTTACAGAGGTGTCAGTATAATAGTGCTAACCTATGCTTTTTATCAGTTAAACATAATTCTGTTAATAGAAAATATAAAGTTAATATTTTAAGATCTTTTTCATAAACATATGTCAATTGGCACTAATTTTATTACTTCTATTTATTTTTCTATTAATTAAGCTCTATGTCATCTGTTCCACTGCTTTGCTGTGTATCAATATTAGACAGACAGGACAGTTATCCAGATCATTCCCTTTCTGTTTAAGTGTTGGCACAACATAAAGCTTTCTTTCCAGCAGTTGTAAAAATGAGTCAAATAGTGCCACAACAGAGCTTCTTTTTAAAATAAATCTTTAAAAAACAGTCTTTGGTAGTAGTTGTGTAAATCAATTTAGAATTAAAAAAAAAAAAAAATGTGAAAGGAATATTGGGAGTAAGTGGCATTCACAAACATGGCAATGTGCATCAGGATTGTCAAGGAAATAACTGAACAGCTGAATGAAGTAATTAATTTCAGTAACCTGTTCCATTCCAGGGCACGTTGCAAATGAAATATTTTGAAAGAAAAGCTCAGAAACCATTGTGAGTTCCTCACTGCTTTGAGGAGTGGATATTCAGAAGGTAGTCCTGTTTAAGTCAGTGAAATGCCCAGGTTCACCAATCGGAATGAATGGTTCACTGTTCTGTATGTGGAAGAGGTATCATGAATGCTAAACTCCTGTCTCTAAGAAGGAGACTTTCTGTCTCTTTATATTGGGTATTTCAAACCTGAGTTATATACTAGTAAAGAAGAAATCTGATACATTTGTATTTTAATAAAACATCTGATACTTATGAAACCATACTCCCAAACTGATTAATTCAAAGTGGTGTAGATGTGAACACAATCATTTGGAGAGAACCTGGCTCAAGAACTGTAAACAAAAGATAGTTATAAAATGATCAGTTGTTTAACTTTTAGGACACCATCTGGCAATGATGTCAAGAGATCTGTTCTTCACAAGGTTTATTTATTTGGCTTGCTTAATAACTTCATTACTTTTTTTAATAAGGTTATAAAGTTGTTAAAGGGTTTTAGAAACTTTTTGAAAAAAATGTATGTTTATTTTGTTTGTTCAGAATTTACATATGGATTAATATATAGGTCTGTTGTTCCAGTGAGAATGAACTAGTTATGTGTTCTTGGTCTGATAAGCAGAACAAGACTTCTTCTGTCTGGAAAGCAGAAACATACTGAGAAATTTGAGGATTTCAGGGAAAAAGAAGAGGATTGATTGGAGGCTGTACAAGATAAATTTGTGGAAGATATTAATTGGTCCAGCACATTGGATTTACATAAGAAATGTGTTAAGGCTCTACTGAGCAGTCATATCTATTTAGAACTGTATCTGTTTGTGACAGTGGCCAGTAATGGATAAATTTGGAAAGATTACAAGCATCTTAGTTGGACAGTTATATTTCTGCTAACATACCAAGCCATCTTCTGGAATTGTGAACATTTCAGCTTCCTTGATCAGAGATCTTATCTGTAAAGTAGTGTTTGGTAATTTTGATGGAATTTTCTTTTATAAATTTCTGTTATTGCTCTACCATTGGCTTTCATGCTTCTGCCCTGGTGTTGTGTGGAAAAATAACTTTCTTTTGGTATATTTTACACCTTATCTGATTAATTTATTTGATGCTTTGCAGTTCCATAAGCGTAAGAAATAGGAATGTTTATTGCTCTGCTTACCATTCATGTTTCTGCCTTATCACCACTACTTACTTCTTTTTCAGCTCTACAGAGAGCTTACAGTTCTTAGAACTCTGAGAATTAAAAAGTATAATATTTTATTTACATGAAATGCAAGGTAAATGTAAAGTCATGAAACAAAACTACAACTTTGATTTGAACTGCTGAACATAGTTGTGATGATTTTATATACCTTTGTATGTAATATAAAATTTAATAGAAAAAAGATTAAATGCCTAGAAACTTCTAGAACAGCAGACTTCACCCACAGTTAAGTAAACTGCGGTGTATGCCTGTACAATCTTCAGGACAGCATGAACAGAGATATCTATTACAACTTAATGTTTGACTCTCCTGATACCACAGCTCAAATGTTAGAATACAATAGTTTCAAAATTGTAATATCAGGAATAATGGAATTTAAAATGTTATTTGAAAGATCGGTCTGGCTGCTTATTCCCACTGGGCAATGTATTATTTTTCCCCACAGTTTTTGGGTAGGGTTTACTTCATTTTGGTTCAGATGTTGCATATGCTGGGAGACCTCAGCACTTATAGCTCTTCTGCTGTTTCCCAATCTTTTCACTAGTTTTATTTTCCTGTGGAGCTGGAGGAGCTCCTCAATGATTGCTTTTATCACAGACTTATGCCTAAGAAAGAACTTTCTTTCATTTCAGATCTTTTGTTTTCTACCATCTTTGAGTTATGAACAACTTTTTTTTTTTTCTTATGCATCATGGTTGCATTATAATGTTTGTGCTTTTTCGGCCATCAGAAGTGCATTGTGTTGTTTGTTGGTTGTTTTATTTTTTCAAATTTGAGTGGTTTGTGGTAGCTATAATTCTCTGCCCCTAATTAATGTGATAAGGTGTATTGTTTTGTAATTCTGATGTCCCTTTACAAAGTAAAAGGCGTTTGTTGGCTGTACAGAGAAGCACAGTTACCTTAGGCACGCAGAAGCTTTTAAAGGTTGCAGTGGGAGCACACGATCCTTTCCAGTGGACATCTGTATCCATCCTTTTTCCTCTCTTCTATCATAGGACAATGTGAAATGATCCATTAAAAGCAATTCTTGCAGAAATCTTACTACTTGTGCTGGTTTTTATGGAAAGAAATAAGTGGGAATCTTTCTGTTTTGTTTGATTATAGTAAGGATGCAGCAGTATTTGCTTTGTGTTATCCTCTGCAAGTGTTTATTAATCTAAATAATGGAACTTCAGTTATCAGAAAATTCTTGTGCCTGCTTAGACCACTGAGAAAAATATAAAGTTATTATGTAGATGCTCATTTGGGGGGAGAGCTCACGAAAGTTTTTGGGTTCACTTTAGCTCAAAAGCTGTGCATTTTCTAATGGCTCATTTCCCAAATAGCTAAGGTATTTACAGAACTGTTATATATCCCATTGAATTTATGTGCAAGTCTGAATTCAGTTTTGTAAAGTAAAGGAATCTTCTTACCCCTTAAAAATGAGTCTTTGCATGAGAATGATTGTTAAAAAACATTAACATTAACCCTATGCAGTTGGGAAAAGAAGGTGAAAAATTACAATATAGGTAAAATAAAACCCAATCCACTTACAACTTAACTTAGTTGACAATGCTGAGCTAGTCATAACATGGATTTTCTTAGTGTATATGTTCAATAAATTGTAGTTAGGTCAGTTGTTCAGTTGAATTCCTGGAAAAGGATGATACTTCAGTTTTACTATATTATAGTGCTTTGTTACTGTGATACGTGACTGTTTTAAGAGCAGAAGTTTCTTATTTTCTCAGCCACTTGAAAACTGTTTCCCCTGCTTCCTCTGTAGTAATTTTTCAGATATTTAAATTACTGTTTGGGTTTTCCATACTCTTTTCTTTTTGTCACGTGGTCATTGCCATTTTTGGTTTTGTTTTTTTCCTTGATATAGTTTGTTATTCTTCCTGTTTTTTCTTTTTTCTGAGATGTTTTGGCTTTTGTGTTTGGAAAAATGGTTGCTTGACCAAGGGACTATGCTTGCATGATTAAATTGCATCATATCTTTTCCCTTGTCCATGGAGGATCCTGTACGTAACCTGGCTTTTCCTCACCTCTCAGTCAAAACCTGCATCGTTTCATAGTGAGAAGAGAACATTAAAACACACAATAATAATAATAATAATAAATGTTAATCAAAAAACTGCATGTGTCTTTCTGATTGTGCCAGTGTTGTGGTATTCAATTATGCAATTTTCATTGGCATATTAATCATCTCTTCAACAAACAAGCCAGCGTTAATTAAAGCAAACCATGGATAAAGACATGTTGCCGGATCATCATTCCGTTTATCACAGCACACAGGCTGGCCGTTAAGTAAATTCTGGACTGTGAGATGAATTTCAATTTTGGCTTCATCTTTTTTTGTTGGAGTTTGAATGCAACTCATCTAACAACAACAACAAACTTCAGGCTTCACAAGAGAAAGATGAATTTATTTGTAATTAATGGCAAAAGAAGAAAGATAAAGTAGTTGTATGCTTCTAATGGGAATTAGGATATTTGGAACCAAACCATTTTTGTAGATTTCTTGCTCGTTCCACTGCTCTCCCTCTTACCCTTCTTCAAGTGTCAAAGCCCTGAGAACAAGGAAAAAATGAACACTCATCTACCTGTATAAATTCAGGTTTCATTTTAGCTTTGGAGTAATTAGCAAACTGATTGGGAGTATATATGTAATATGTGCTAAGAGAGAAAATGAGTCAATCTGTTTTAGTTCTGTATGCAAGAACGAGGTTGGAGAGAAATGCACTTGTATCTTCAGAGTGAAAATAGCCAACTTTTTTTTTTTTTTTTTTTTTTTTTTTTTTTTTTTTTTTAACAACAGTTGCATGATACAATTTAGAGCCTCTTTCCCACTCCCCATCCTCGCCACCCCTTGGAAATGGTACCTTCGGTGCTCCAAAAATGTATGATGAAAAACACTTTCTAAAATACCTGCAGGTTTGTTGAACAAGTATTTGTAGGATTTTCAAATGTTTGTAAGACTCTGAGCTTAGGGAGGCAAGGGCTGCATGCTGCTGTATGAATAGTTACTGCTTAGCATAATAATACATATTGTATTTTTAAAGCTTTATTAAAGAGACTGTTGAGAGAGCAGCAGAAGATTCATTTTATTTATTTATTTGTGTACTGTTTCATTTGAGCAAAAAGACATTTTATTTCTTGAGCAGTGCAAAGTGCATGCTTCTTCCAGCAGAGACAGATGACAGTGGCATGCAGTGGCTTGTTGATTACTCATTTTATCTGTTTCTATCCCAAACACTAAACTGTCTTAAGAATTATTTATTAAAAAATGTACTTTAGTGTATATTTTTTCAAAAACAGCTTTACAAAGATGTTAAATGAGTTATGTTCTTGCGTAACATTTTTTTTTAGTGTGTCTGCTATGAAAACCGTATAAAAGCTGTAGTGGTCATGTCGCCAACCAGTTAAGAGTGCCTTGGGCAGTAGCAGTAAAAAGTGTTCTTTCCTGGATATTCACAACAGTCTGGCACTTTACATACCTGACCTTCCTATCTGCTTCTGATAATCAGATCTCTAGTCTGCTTTATGTCTATGCTTGAAACTTAATAAGAATATACATGCTGAGAAATGTAGAGATTTATTTTGGGAAGAAAGACTGATATTTAGCTGAATAATAATTTAGGTAATTAAGAATGTTGATGTGTTTTTGTTGTTGTTTGTTTGTTTGCTTCTTAAAGCACCTTGCAACTTGTTGGGAAAATTAAGAGATTCATTTCAGTGGGGTTTTATGTTGCAGACAGGTACAGTTGTATCCCCGTGGTAAATTACTCACTTGCTATGTTCCTGAGGAGCATATACTTTTAACTCAGTGCTATCTTCGGAGAGGATGAATGGTCCTCTGTGAATACAGTCACAGTTCAACAGAGTAAACCAGTTCCCAAGGAAATAATGATATATACATTTTTTTTTTTTTAGAAATGAATGTTATGTTTGATATATTGTTGGTATGTACTACAGAAGAGAGGGAGCAGAGCTAGATTTTACTGAGCCACATTTTTCTATGCACCATTATTTAGATCTGCAGATCTAGTTTGGCCTAGATTACTGTATGATACCTCAGATTGATTTTGCAACATAAGAGACTTTGTGTTCATACTACCTCAGCTACCTCTGTCACATTAAGAGAACAGACAAAGTAGGCAGACATGTTCAGAACAGTAAAACCTAATTGTCACTTTGGCATGAGAGTTTAAGAAAGACAGTGAAATAAAGATTCACCTTTCTTTTATGTTGAAGTGTGTGTTGCCCATGTAAATGTATGAGCTTACATAGTTATCAAATATGGCAATTCTGCATACACTTACTCTTTTAGAACTGCTGATGACAGTCTAAGCTCTTCAGAGATCTTGTCAGGACCAGCTTTGCTTCAGAGTATTAAGTGAAGGAACAGAGTGAAGGAATAGAGCTAAAGACATTGTGTTTATTTTCAAATTCTACTTTAAATATAGCAAATCACTTTTAACATCATAAATTAAACCTGTTAGAAAAATAACACTATATTTCAGAAGACATGAATGTGTTGTAAGGTATGGTAAAGATAGTCAACATATAATGCATTCAATTTTCTTCTTCCGTGTTGTTTTTTTTGATTGGAAATGTGTTTTACAGTATAAATCAATGAAATTAGGTTAAGGACTTTTAATAGCTTCAATCTTACTGTAAAATATGGTTTGTATTTACCATAGGATATTGTTGAACAATGGAAAAGTTTAGTAGGGTTAAAATGGATTCTGGTTGAACTCTATAAATCATTAAATTATTTAACAGAGGCTAAAGTTACATAATTCAAAATAAATTCTTCTTTCATTATGCACTTGCTAAAGTGTGTAATGGCATCTAATGGACCCCCAAGTGTGAACTGAAGTCTTGTTCTTCACTCATCTTGAAAATGACCCAGCTCTAAAAATGGGCCTGCCTATTGAAACTAGAAGTCAAGAGGGTTGTATATGGCACTGCCTGCATCATGTCTATCACTTGCGCAGATTTGGCTACAGAAAATTCCGTGTCAGAGTCCTCTGGATGGCTGACGTAACCACTATAGATCTTTGCCTTTCGTTGGTGTACTAGATAATAAGGGAAATTTATATTTGCGTTGCAGATCCTCATGGCTATGAGGATCTTTCATCAGACTTTTTGTGCTAGGTAATACGCTTATAAAATGGGAAGTACAGAAGGATTTTGTATTTTCAGAAGCTGTTAATCTGTGAAGTTCATTTTAGCACATAAGATATGTAAGCATTCTGAAACCTTCCTCATTCCTTTTGAAGAAATGAAATATGTTGTGAGAATGGAGCAGGCAAATAATTTAAAGTGATGGTAGTGGTCAAAGGTCTTTTTCATGGTAAAAATTGTAAAAATTTATAATGCCTTGTTGGTTTGTTGATAGAGGCCACCAGGCTAAAATGCTACCTATTATCTTGCATTTATACCTAAACAGTGTCACATTACATTTTATTATTCACGACACTGCTAACATTGCAGTGAATACTTTCCTTTTTTTAAAGCATCTGAATAACAGTATATCATCAGCAGATAATAATAAATGATTTCATACAGTTGTCAGTTATTATCATTTAATGTCATTAATATACATATCATTTATTATAACAGTATCCCATAGTAGGTGGTACAGAGCTTGGAGAGTCTAGTTCGCCTGTGTAATACAGAACTACTATTTGTTTTGGAAATGTTTTTGGAAATCCCAGCACTTACAGATTAAAAAAGAATTACAAAAAATGATGTTGCATAATACAGTACATTACTCAGCGGAAAGTAAATTTTTATACAGCCAATATTTGCAATATTAACGTAGTATGGAAATTTTGAATATTCCTGATACACTGAGGTAAGAAATAATTTGTCCTCAGTGTTTTATGTGTCCAGCAACAGAAACTGGAGCACTGTAAATATCATATAAACATGTTACCTCCTCTTGTATTAATAAATAGGAAAATAAAGCATGCCCCTTTTCTTTTTGGTGTTGTTTAAGTTAGTTTATTATTTGAAAGCATCAAGCAGGGATCGATTATTAGTTGGTTGTAGGTGTGTACATGTAACAGTTATCTGAAGAGAATTATATTACGATCTTGGTTAACTGGAAATAACATTGGGGTGAAAAATATACTTTGTTCTTTTTTTCACATACCTTTCATAGATGTGTGAAAATAATGACATTAATGTAAGAAAAAGAATACATATGTGCACATAATGTTTTACAGTTCCTTCCTACATTTCGCAGCTGTATCTCTCTGAGAATAGCAGAAGTTGCAAATCAGGTGTGTAAACCTCACTGGGCTTGAATATTTTTACATTTTAGTTCATCCATATTGCAGGCAGAATTAAACAGTTTCTTATCATTTTACATCATTGTTTTATCATATGTATCAACATAAGATGTTATACTAGTGCTGCTTTGCAGTGAATATTTTAAAAGGTAAGAGCAAGTGAAAATGAGAACAGGCATTTTTTTAAACGTACAGACTTATCTCATTAGGAGAGAGGGGTTTTGGTTATACATGATGAGACCAATGAAGAAAATCTTGACAGTTTGTGAGGAAAGATTTAACTTGCCTTTTCTTTCCTCAGACAGTATCCTCACAGTATAAAAGGTACCTCCCATGTCAGTGTTTCCATGCATAATTCTACCTAACTGTCCTGTTCGTAATCCTTACATTTCATTTTCATAGCAGTGAACAATGCTTGGCTAATAAGAGTCATAGAAATAGTCTTTAAAAAGAAAAAAATACCAATAAAAAATCTCCAGTGGTGTCTGAGTGTTGAGGGCCACTCTCATTTGTCTTGATTTGAAGGTTACATGGATTTGGAGGTGTTCTTAAAAATACCCTCAAAATGCCACAAGAGTATAAAGGTTTCAGTGTCATATAAAGTGCTGGTGAGAAAGTGTTCTTGAGTGAGGCTCAATACGCCCTCCCTTCTGTTTTTTCATACATTTAGAAAGATTTCCTGAAGTGCCATCAGTTTAGAGTCTGGCAGTTAAAGCCCGAAGGACAATTTCATACTTCCTACAATCCTGCCCTACATTCCTTTTGGATTAGTTCAGTAAAATTGCACTCTGCTTTCTGGATTGGTTGTGTCTTATTCTTTGTGTATCAGAATCAAATACTCACATCTGTTTTAAAATAGTCTCAATTGGCAAATAAGAGCTGCATGTGCACCTTTTCTTTAGAGTTCTGTGGGGGAAGTTGGTGCTATCTTGATTGGGTGCTAGTCTATGCTACTGTAATGATGGGAGATCTTCATTCTAGGATTGGAGTAAATTAAAAAGTATTATCCTATATAATTTCTCCATGGAAACACTGTTCATACACAGTGAATACTGACAGTACACATACATTGTCACTGGAATTAAGAGAGCATATGCATCTCAAAGTACGTGAAGTAGGATGTCTAACAAGTGAAGCATTATATGTTGGGCTTTTTTTGTAGTGCTGTTTTGGCATCTACAGACAGAAGATTTTTACCACAAAAAAACATTTAATACATTTTCCTGTATTCACAAGGAGAATTAAAAGCTAGATTTTATAAAGCACATAGAAATTGTGAGATGATTTGTTGCTTGACTTATTTTAAAGGAGGATTTTTACACATCCAGCTATGAACATGTGGTATTTCGCATCTGCTTGCTTTCTTCTTGTTAAATAAATATGTTTGATTACTGCTGGGGTGCCAAGAGAACCTGTACTTGGGCTTGTTTTAGGTCTAGTGCTTGTCTTTGTGCCCAGAAAAATTACTGCACTTGCAGGCTAGCACATCACAGCAGAGCTACAAAAAGGGGCAGAGTGGGAGCAGTTCCTCCAAGCACGATACATGTATGCAAATCACAACTGATTGAGCACAGTGGAGTTAAATTGTGTAGAAAGCAAGAGTCTGCAGTGACCACCTTGCTCCAGGAAAGCCGGGAGAGCATCCTGAGCACAATGCCGAAGCATGCCCATGGCTATGTGGACTCCATGCCATCTCTTGAACCTCCTCCTCGAGCTGCCCTCACAAGCACGAGGGGCCTGCTCCTGGCAGCACCAGGGCAGTGTGACTGCAGGCTGCAGCCTTCCCATGGCTGTGTGTGCTACAGCAAGCATGGCACTGTTACCAGGTCATCCTCTGGTGCTGCCAGGCTCTGGCCTCAGTAGGGAGAAGTACTGTGTGCTGGGGCTCTGGGAAAGGCAGGCTTCCTGAGGAAGGAAGGCCTCCAATTTGTGGAGAGTGAATCCCAGCTGATAAGAGGAGGGTGGTTTGTTTGCTGCTGGAGAACCAGTTTAACCATTTAGCAGTGCTGACCTCTGAGCTGGGCTGTCACTTGCAGCAGGGAAGCGTTTCACTGCGTGCAACAGCAAAATCCCATCTGATAGCACAAGAGGCCCTTTTAGGTGCTGCTAGAGCACCAGTCCAACCAGTAACAGACAGTTCACTGAATCCCTAATTCCAGTTGGAAAGTTATCTGCTGTCTCTAGCAGTGAAATCCTGACTGATAAGCGAAGAGGCTCATCGGCTGGTAGCAGAGCCTCCAGTTTATCAGCGTCCAACCAGCTCATAAATCAGACTAGTGTCTGTTTTTATTTTGTTTTATCAAAATTTATTTCTATCATTGTAACAGTTAATACTTTAATAAGAGAACTTAGCTGGGAACATTAGGAAGTTAGTTAGAGACATTTTGCAGGCGCTTTTTCCCTTGTCAGTGACAAGGTAAGGTAATCCTATACACAGGCTGCTATTGTGAGATGAGAAACTGGCCTCCTTCACTGCCAGAGACCAGATGCACCTCTCTCTATCCTAATCTGTAAACGACTTAAAGGAGCCTTATCTCGGGGCTCTTCTGCTTCATTTCATGCTTGATTTACTTTAATTTGTCTGATAGGGCACAAGGATTTGGAGACGGCCCATCTTTCTGCAGAAAATGTTCAGATTTTTTTTTCCTTGGCATTGTTGTGTTGGGGGTTTTGACTTTTTTTTATGTGGAAGAAATCTTGCTCCAGTGCAGCAAGCTGCTTGAGTGTGTTTAGATTTAAGCTACCCCAGCAGAAAAGAGTTTGTGAAGTGGTATGATTGTGTGATGGGCCACATTTACATTGAAATCACATTATACGATATATCTGGACTCCTGAAGGGAGCAGTGCAGTGGAGCGCTTGTGCCCACAAGATACTTTGAAAGGGCTATATATAGTGGCAACAATTGATACGAGATTTTACAGGAGACTTTATAAATATGTAAATGGATGTTATCTGATTGGGTTCTTTGGCTACACATCTGTACCTCAAAGGAAGTGGAGCTGTGAGAACTACCAGGAAAACAGTAGTTTGCATTCAAAGTGAGTCTGAGAAATAGAAATGTCTCACAGGTTGACAGCAGGTCAGGGTGGAGGTGCTTTGCATACTTTGGAGGTAAGCCTCTTTGATGTGAAAGCGATCTCTTACTTCCACCAGAAAGGTAGAATTACCGCTAACAATTTTCATTTGTTTTATAACATGCCTTAGATCGGGAGCCATTGACCTTTAGCATTCCTTGTTATTTCTTTAAATTGCTTATGTGATATGGCACTGGGGGGAATTGCCTTTACGTTTTTTGCATTTTAAAAAATGTACTTTCAGTGACCCATGGGAGAGAAAATAAAGTCTTTGGTACATTGATCCCTTGATTAGTTATTTCCTAAATGAAAATGGAAATACTATTAAAGCAGTAATAATGCTATGTCTTAATAGTTGAGGAGTCAATAAATGGCTCCCATGTGCTTCATTAAAGTTCTTAATGAAGCCATTTTTGATAGCCGAACTTTACATTATCTCTGCCTTAGTCAGATACTTTTTAGGGGAAGGAGGATGTAATTTGATATAAAATGCTTTTCTTGTTCACTATAGTAACTATATTACTAAAGTCCCATGCATCATAATATCTGTTTTATAGGGTTATGCAAAAGCCATCAATCCTAAGAATTGTTATTTGTAGCTGTGTACAGAAATTATACTTTTGCTTGGCAACTCATGTATTATTTCACATACTTACATTATGGCATTTATAAAATGTAGCATCGATGTGTTTCTGTATTGCTGCTTGCAAAATGTTCTAAGGGTTTCTGTGCAGCTCCATAGCCATGTCCTTCTTGGGCATCCTTCTCTTTCCTAGACACCATTAAAGCAGCAGTTTCTAATCTTTTAATTTCTCCCTCCTCCTCCTCCTCATGCTGAATTGCCAGCCCTGACTGAACACTTTATATTTTGACAAGAAGTATTCAGAGTCTCTGAGATGAAGCACACCATTCAGTGACAAGCTAAAAACAGGGTGTGAAAGGCCTGTGGGCTCTTTTGCCTTTCATGAACTCTTCTACAACCAGTAGAGTGGATGCTGTTTGTGTTCCCTTATACAATAAATATGAAGAAGGAAAATCTTGTACTTCTTCCTAACTGGGTCTTCACCATGGTGAAAGCTGTTTCCCTGAATTGCTAGGGCAGCGTTTTATTTATATATTATTGTATCACCAGTGTTGATAGCACTAACTTATGCAAGCAAATTACTCATAAATGCATTAAGCATATTATACAAATCCAATAAAACATTGTCTTCATTTTTTGAAAGATGTGGCATAAAAACAGATGGCCTAGGAGTAGTAAAACCATACTTATTTTCATAACTCCCTGATACCTGAAATTTGACCTTGATTTTCAGGTGCCCTCATCTAGGTGTCTAGAACCTTTTTTTTTTTTTTTCACAGGTAATGTCCTTCAGTGCTGAATTAGAAACATGCCAGAAATTCAGTTCTAAGGTTGAGTGCAGCCCAGTTGTCCAAAACTTAGAGACTGACTATGAGGTTTTGTGTGTATCTTTTATGGATTGTGAAAGAAGGGGTAATATTACCTTGATATCTTAAACAGGAAGGTATGATACTTTATTTAGTTTTATGTTTCCAATATCTTTTAATCTTCTGGTAAAAAAACACAATTAATATATATAAGAACTGTAAGTACAGAATATAATCCATCATATATACATCACAGTTTACTGCTTGATCAGTATCTAAATGTAAAAATTAAAGTAGAATATTGAAATGTGTAAATTTCTATGTAAACAATGGAATCTCAGTACGTACATGCTTTTTAATAACATTTAGTTTGGTTGAACCTATTTATGGCACCATTCCATATTAATTTATAGAAACATATTTTTATCCACTTAATAATAACTGAAAATAATTGAATAGAAATAATAAATAGAAATAAGTAAAGGTTGAAAAAGAGGCTCGGAAAATCTTGAATATCTAGAAGATGAAATTAACTATTAAAAAAAATCATTTCCACAGAGAACTGTGGTGTTTTTTTCATTTTATCTTTTTCATAAAATAGACCATGTTGGAAGTGCATAATAACCTAATATATATCAAAATGGTCATTAAGGTGGTTTTAAATTTTTGTATTAATAATGCTGTAGAGTGCTTCCAGTGTAATCCCAAGCTCTGAACACAGAGTCTGGGAAAAAGCCTAGTCCTTCGTAAGGTAGGTACTCCACATAGTGCTGCTGCATAACTCCATTCTTCTGCAGACATGAGAAAGAATTACCAACACCATTTTAGAGATGGGGAGATGGATGACTCCTAAAGTTAAATGTCTTTCTTACTGAAGCTCAATATGTTGTAGGTTATATAAAATAAAAGGAAATACTGATTCTACCAGGATTTTGAGGATATTCTTCATAAACAATTTGAAATGATTTGGTCTTATGAAGCTGGTATTGAATGTAATCTTTTCTTCTGAATGACATTTCAGGTTCTGATGCATTCTTATTTAAGATCAACTGATCAGTTGGCTTAGTTCAGTAGGTTTTATTAATAGGTAAGTATAGTAGTAGTTTAAAGTGTAAGTAAGAGAGGATATTTGGCTAACATAAAAAATCTTTAAAATATATAAAAGATGAATTAAATTTTTCATCAGATGAGAGTAGCTCCCCATATAAAATATTTTTCAGGGCTTTTTTTTTGTTGAATCCCAGCTCCTGTCTTTACTGATATTTATGGTTTCACTAAAACGTTCAGGTAGAGAAATACCTGCCCTCATAAATCATTTGCAGATAATACTGGTTCAGACGCTCTCTGTCCAAATTGATAATGGATATCTGATTCAGAAGAAATGTCTTCTTTCTCAAAGTTCTATGGAGGATGCTGGAAGCCAAAAAAAAAAATAAATAAATAAATAAAAATCCAACCATGCTAACCAAACAGTAAAAGCACGTATTTTTTAATTTCAGCATTGTTTTTATCTGTTTTGCAAGGCGCAGAGCTTGGCAAGGGAGGGAACCACATCATGATTCTGTGATTTGTGTTTTTTTTCAATTCAGTCTGCTTTCAGAAAGTTTAACTCTCTGCTTGTATAGAGAGATTCACCTGAGAAATATAAACACATTATAAACATTTTAAACAAAGAAGATGTGACGTGGAGCAGTGTGGAGTTCACGCTTTGCATTGTTCTGTTCTTACACCTGGTTTCTCTTTTACCAGTTCTTTTAATGTGTGCATGTGTGCTGAGTTTTTTAGGGTAACTTACTAAATTACTTATGAGTTATTTGTTGATTTTTGTTTGATGTATTTACTCTTGCTGGCTTCTCTTCCCTTTATATTTGTATTCATATCCCATGATTTAATGGATGTAATACCAGGAACGTTATAAACTCTGCTGCTTAATTATCATGGAAGAGATTGAGTTTTGGGTAACCTTTGCCATATCTTATCGAATTCCCTGTTTTGGAAGAGGTTTTGGCTGAGTTGTAGGCTTTCTTTTATTTCCTTATCTGCCAATAATTTAGTTTTGTGTGTCATCCATCACATCAAGAGGAGCAACAGGGAAGCCGTGGACACTACAGATGAGTGGTGTCTTTTGGGAGAAAGAAGGTTACTGGGAATGGGGAGTGGAAGCATTGCTTCTACTGTGTGGAGCATCGGCTGGTCCCTTCAGACATTTATGTAGTATGCTCTGTAACAGTAAGGTTACATGAACTGCATCATATAAGGTAACTGGAATTAGAATTTCTCAAGCACTGACAAACTCTAAAAACAGAGAATGCTGTTGGGACTTCTGTCATCTTTTTCAAAAAGATAATCGTCTTTTTCCTGCCATTTCTGGCTGTACCTATTCAATACCATGTGGCTGGACATTTAATAGAATAAAATCTGTACGAGGCTGCACAGGATTTCTAGGACAGCTAGGGACAGACCTAGGATCTCTTCTGATGCTTTTAAAATCCTTCCTGGCATTTGTGAATTCACTGTACAGCCTGTGTGTTAAAATTAGAGTTTAACTTCAGTTATGATTTAGATACAATGCTTGCATATTTTGCTTATTTTGTCCTCCAGAGACCCAAACCTCTATAGTTTTACACATCTCTCATGCATAACAAATTGAAAGTACGTGTGTTGATTTGCTGGAAATGAGTCATGCGCTAAAATCATGCAGATTCCTTTGTATTCTTATAACCACAAAACTAGTATGAGCAGAGATGAAAAAGTAGGTGGAGTTGGCCTTGAAAGAGATGTTCTAAATCTAAACAAGCTGTATGAAATATTACTGGCACAAAGGAAAATTGAAAAATACAACAAAAACAACTTCATGCTTCTGAAGTATTTCTGTTGCAGGTAAATGTTGCCACACAAGCTAAAGAATGCTTAATTGCCACAGTCTCCTATTGAAGTTAATCTGGGAAATTTTCAGAAGTTCTTTTGTGTCTTAAATGCCTGTGACCAAAAAGGCCTCTATCAGACATAGATTTTTAAACTATTGCATCAGTATATATTTAGGGATTCACTCATATATATTGGACATTTATTTATTTATAGAAAGCACTGTTTCTGAGCAAGATTTTAAGATGCTGTAAGTCATCATATTGCCTTTAATATGCCTTGGCTTTGAACTATCTGTAACTCTGATTTTTACCAGCTGTTGATTTAATTCTATACTCACGAAAATAGCTGTAAAGGATAAGCTCTAACTACAAAGCACTGGTGTATGTATAAACAAGGCAGGAAACCATTCAAGGAGACTCGTATCTACAGTCTTGATTATTGAAAAGGAATAACAATGTAAATAGTTCAGGCAGCATTTTATTCCATTTCATGTCATCTCACTCATCTTTTGACTTGTGTGGGTGAAGGTGAAATGGCCTGCTCTGCCAGTGGTGAAGTCGCAGCATTCTGAGTTAGAGAAAAGCTCAGTTTGTTCCTATTTTGCTATTTTGTAATTTAAGCATATTCTCTTACTTTATGAAGTTATCCACATTTGTTAGATTGTCTGCACAGCATAGGAAAAATTACATTTTTCAGGGATTTAATTTATACCTGTTTTAATGATGGCTGAGGGCTTTTACCATTTGGTTGGATCAATAGATAACAATTGGAATTAGATTTATGAATTAATGTCTCATTTCCTGTATGAAAAAAGAAATAGTAATTAGTTTGATGGCTGTCTTGCCAACCTATTTCCATTTCAAGTGGTATCTTCCAGGTTTGCAGGTCTCCTTCACCTTAAGGTTTGTTTGTTTTTCATAGCAGAAATAGTTTTAGCAAGTAATAATAGAAACTTTCTAAAATTATAGCGTGCTATCTTGTTCAACTATCTTTTTGCAATTATGATACGGAAATATTGCATCAGCAACTTTCTAAACATAGTACGCAATGGTGAAACGAGTTAATTGAACAGTTAGGAGATAATGCAGTATCATTGACACGATTTACTATGTAATTACCATTGTTTCCAGTGGAGTTATCATGTCGCTACCACCTAATATCATATGTTATTTTGTGATAACTGTGAAATTAACTTATCATCCTGTTTTGAGAGACCATGCTGGTCTAAGACCGATCACTCTCCTCCAAAGTTAAATATAAGAGCTTGGTAATAGGCTGACCTGCCCCCTAGCTTTGGAGTGTGGCAATTAAATCATAGGCCTTATATTAAAGCTTTGAAAGAATGTATCACTAAAAACTCATTTACTTCAGAGTCCTGGGTGGCTTGAATTATAAATAAGCTCTCTTGCTGCAAACATCTATCCATCTGAATGAGTCTGACAGTGTTTCTACAAGAGGAGGAGAAATATTGCATAATCCATCAAAACATTTTAAATGTCTTACAATTAAAATAAATGTTTTTTTGAGTTGTGCAATGGGGAACATGAATATTTATATGGTAATAGTATGCATCTCCATACAGCTTCTTCCTGAATTTGGCTTCTTAATATATTTCTTAATCTTCACAATTAAGTTACGATCTAATCTTTTGCATATATTAATAAAGACATAAGTTACTGGGATTTTATCTAAATGAAAATGTTTAGGAGTTTTGGAATGTTCCCATAATGGAAAGAAGCAACAGAAAGTTGGAGAACCTTCACTATCAATTTTTTTAACTTAAGTAGAAATGAAGAAGAAATAAGAAATAGCAGTGAGTGTGCTGATTTTTATTCTGGGGATCTTCTTAATATACCTGGTTGTGTATGTCTCCCAGTAATTTGGAAATTAATTTAAAATGCATGTCTTTCTGTCTCGCTTTCTACTTGTACAACTTGCACAACTGAAATGACCATTAGTTCAAGTTCTGTTACCTTCTGCTGTAATTCAGTAAGTATTTACTTGAACATATATCCTGTGTTCCTGCATCAAGAAATTGTCTTGAAGCAGTAAGTTTTATTATAATTAGATTTGTCTCTTTTTCTTCCCCCCCCCCACCTTTTTTTTTCTTTCTTTTAATTATCAGTAAATGTGGGATGTTTTTAATGTAAACAAACAAAGAACTTTTTTTTATTAGAGTTCTCCTTGTTCACATAATCTGTCTTTTTCCTCTTTGACTCAGCAAATGCACCAGTGCTAACTGTCAAGATAAACTATTTTAGCTGTTAAACACATTGCATGTGGTAGTAGCAAAATAACCAGAGGGTGTGGAAAATTCTTCTGACATTGTTGGAAACAAATCTTTTAGTTGTTTTTATAAAATAAGTTAATTGTTATCTCATTGCTAAATCTGGCTTCCTTACCACAACACAAATAAACATTCTTTGGACTGATTAAAGGTCTCTAGAAAATTATACTCTTTTGTCTTCTGATCACTTGGTCATATGACCAGTGTAATTTTCATAGAACAGTGATTGTAGTAGATAGCACCAGACTCTAAGTACACCTGTTTTGTCTGTTGTTCAACATAAACTTATAAAGTCTGTTGCGTGGTTGCGGTTCACACTGTGTGATTGGAAGTAGTGTGGCATTTTGTGTGGGTTTATAAACATGCCTGTGCTTGAAACTCCACCACTGGGTGCTTTCTGCTACATGGTTGCTAGCACTTAACTGCATGCCTGAGAATAGGTTTGTTGAATGAGTGTTCTGCAGTAAAACAACTATGCTGTCATGTTGGAAATGAATAGTAAAAAGAACAGAATAAAAGAGTGCAGAAATACCTTGCAGAAGGAGGGACTGGGAGGCTAGTCAGAGAAATTATTTTAGCTGTTTTATGCTAACATGCTAACCTTTAATTTTTGTGTATGTTAGGTAAGAGAAAGCCACAAACAGACTGTAGTGCCTTTCTTCCCAAGCTCAGGATTTTCACTCCACATCAGTTTTCGATGGTATCTGTGATCAAAGGGACGTGCGCTGTTCATATGCTTCCTCTGTACTTCAGAACTGGGGGTGACCTGGAGGGTGCACAAGTGCCCTTGTGTGGTTGCCTGGAAACTTTGGCCCACACAAGTGTCAACTTTCTTTCATGGCTTTAAAGGCAGACGGAGCCTCACAGAGAGCTTTAGTCTTAGAGAAAAAAAGGTCCTTGTGTGTTTTAAAACAAGTGTCTCACCAGGAGATAATGGTAGAGCAGTGGGTTATAAATGATGTATTTTGTTCACTTCGCCTTGATAATGGCACAAGGGAAAAAAAGTTCATCGCTCTCTTATCAAAATACTGTGACATTTCTCCTTCAACTGTAAAATTTCCTATCACATTCCTCTGCTGCAACAGCAACTAAATTTACTCGATTGTGGAGACTACATAATCTCTCATCAAAAGGTGTCTTTTTTATTCTTTCTTTTCTACCTACTTATACTTCAGGAGAAGCGCCAAGGTTGCTAAAATCACTGTTTTTCCAGTGAATTAATTTTTCTTCTAAGGCTCTTATAAATTAACTAGTAATGACTGTACTGTTCCACACAGACTCTTCCTCTCAGACAAGTGCAGTGTGTTATTCTCTCGTCATGTTAGTTTTTTTTAACGCTGACCACATTCCCTGCTGATGATGGGGTTTTAAGTAAGCAAATTATAAATGAATATGGCTACTGATTGTTGAAGACCAAAAGCACTGAAAAACATTTGAACTTCTGTTGAATACTAAATTATTTTCAGTAAGTACAGATTTGTGTTTGATACAATGTGTGACATTTCAATTCCTGCAATTAAATAACTTTCTGTAATATTTCCAGCTTGTGAAAGTGCAGATCTGCATGTTCTTCTTGGGAAAGCATGTTCATTTCAGTTTTTGCCTGCCATCTGCCCAAAGAATGGTTCTGAAAATGTGTTTCCACAATGCTCTGCTGGGGACGTCTGTGTAAATGTAGGCACATTGTGTGTGGCTGTTTCCAGTGCACCTGTTCTGAGCCAGCTGACGTATGTGCAGAGGAATGCCACTGGGTTTGGATAAGTTTTGTCTTTTTCCTTACAAACTACCAGTATGCTTGCATGTAGTAGGCTATGTTTCATCTGGGTGAGTGGTTGCTGGGATACACAGGTAAAACCACTTATAAAACCAGGGGAAAAATTACTACAAAGAACTTGTTTGTTTCCATGTCTGTGACGGTGAACATCATAAAATAAAGTGTCCAAAGTATATGTCAATTTGTATCTTGAGAGTTACTACTACATTGATTCTAAGAGTACTGAAAAAAACAGTAAAGATATTTTCTGCTTTATAAATGAAATTCCCACTGATAATGTCCAGCCCTGCAGATTTGGTCCACATCACTAGTTTCCAGTGGTGATATATGAAAAGATTCTGGGTAACTTCAGAATATTGTTGTAAGTAGCTGAAATGTTTACAAAAATACATACTATTGCTAAAATGTAGAGGTAAGTGTCTAGGTGGAAATGCATCTTGGAGAAAGTAATAGCTTAATGAAAGTGTAGAAAGTTGCTTAGAGTCCAGACTGCAGGCACAAAAATATTTCGTTTCTTCCAACACAGCAAATATTGGAGAACTGTTTCAATGCTAATATAATGATTGACTCCGTACAATTAATCCTGCTCAGAATTATAATGTTTTCAGAATTAATCTCCAGAGACATCCAGAGGATATGTGACATTCCCTGCAGGACTTGAACTTCAATAATAGTCACAATGGCATTAAAGAAAAAAAAACAAACTCACACACAGCATTAATTAAGTGAAAGTGTTCCAGTACCAAATGACAGCATGGATAAAATCAACATATATATGTGAATGTGTCCTGTGCCTGACCTGTAAATGTTCTGTTTCCACCAACTGTGACTTTTTATATTTTAGAGAAGAGTTTTCTGCTGACTGGATCATCCTTTGGGAGAAATTTGAAGTGGAGTCATACAAGAATACCGGTGTTTTTTGATACATGTGACTGCTGGGGTTCAAACTGGGGATAAGTGATGTTCATTTGATGTTACATGTCACATGGCTTTTGGACAATCCAATGTCTTTAATCATAATCCTCTGAAACAAAAGCTTATGGATGGACTGTTTGTGAAGTGCATAACATTGTTTTTATGTTTTTCAAGAGAAGGCACAGCCATCTGTTGCATTTGGAAAACTCCTAAGGATACTTTTATGCAAAACACTTATTTTATTAACAGTGCAACTCAAGAAAAGCTCTTGGCTTAAAATTACTTTCACATTTTTATTAGTTGAAACTATAAGATTACTTTGTAATTGAATTTTTATTTGAGTTGGAATGGTCAGTGGAAATGATTGGCATACCCAAGAAACCTCCCATTTCTATGCAAAAATAGTTTTGTTTCTCTGAAATACAGGCAATGATGCAGTGCATGCAAATATTAAACAATAAATAAATGCTTTAAATATTAACTAATGTATACTGAGATCAGCTGACAATTTTGTACTCCTGGCACTATGCTAAGTTGAAGTAAAATAAACAGTGAGGAAAAGGTATCCATTTGCTGAGCAGCGTGAGCTATAGGAAGCACACTGTGCCAATCTTTTGAAGATGACAGAGTCTCTTTGTTTGGGGGTTCTATACGAAGTGAGTGCTTAATGGCAGAATCTGCTTTACTATTTGAGACTGGATGCCTAACTATTTTTGTTTGTCACTGTAGTAGTTTGCTGATGGTTGTGAGTGTGTGAAAAACATGAGGCTGTAGAAAACCATTGACGCTGCATCTCTTTGCTTCGGGAACATTAGCTGTCGATAAAATATGTCTTGATTTTCATGGCAAGGTGCTGAATAGCATCTTTTCTATCTTTTACAAAAAGTAATTTGGTTTTGGGACTTACATTATTTTTCAATAGTTTGAATAAGTGCATAACAATTACAGACTGTGGTGAAAATATTTTTGTGAAAAAGAAGTGAAGGAAAATGACAAATTTTGCACATCAATAACAACTTTTTTTTTTTTTTTTTTTTTTTTTTTTTTTTTTTTTTCCCCTTGCAGAGATATAAAATTAATAACTGACTGCTAAAAAATAAAGATTATTTAGATTTGGATCTAGAATCAGACTACAATAAAAATTCAATAAATTTTTATACTTTGAAAGAGTCGTATTTTGAAAATAATAATGTTAAAATAAAGATGCATATTTGTTAATGGTTTTGAATCAAGTAAGGCAAAGTCCAGATGGTTGTTCCCACTTTAGCTGCTCACAGGTACAGAGTTTTTTTATTTTTTTTAGTTCTGTTTGCTGTCAAGTGGCCACAATTGCTAAATTAAATTTTACTTACATCAATATTGAATGTTAATACAGTGGAGGAAACTTTAAAGAAAAGAAAAAAGTTAAAGAATACAGAAGCTTTAAAAAAAAAATTAAATGTTATGCAGTTTGGTCAACATGCAGTATACTGGCCAAGCGGTGAGTGCATTAAAATTCATGACTGCTTATATTATTTTTAATTGTTCTCAAGAGCAGATCTCTGCAGTTCAGTTGTTCCCTGACAAAGAAGCTCAAGGCCAACTAGCAATGAGCACCCCAACTACCTTTGCCTTAGAAAAACTTCACATTAAAAGGAAGCTATAATAAATAAAACTTGCTTTGAGTCCCGTACACGGGACCGATGGTTTACTCTGTGGAGTAAGGCTGTATGTATTGGGGCTCTCTTCTACATTATAAAATAGTTGTAGGTAGAGGGGATGGAAGTTCTTAGTCTAGAACCAGTGCAGGAAGGGAGCCTCAGAAATAAAATGCAAAGAAAGTTATAAAGGAGAAGAGCCAGTCCATCTGTATTTGCAGCTGGATGATGCTGGAGCATGGGCCCTTGTGAGGTTTGAAGATCAGCTGGAAGGTGTCCTTGAAACATGCAGAGGAGCTTTGTAAGGGTGGAGCGTGTAATGGGAGCGTGTAAGGGTGGTTCGGTTGCAAGGCCTGTGGTACTGTTAGAGTGATTGCAGTAATGCTGAATTTTATGATTCTCTGATACTGTCTTGTGGAAACCAAAAGAAAGGTCTAATAAGAAAACCAAAAGGCCCTTATTATTATTATATATAATATTATTATTATATTAATATAATATAATATAATATAATATATAATTATTATTATAATAAAAGAGTGTTCTGTATAGTTAAAATGAACTTTTGTTATAATGTGTAAATTAGTTTTGTACTTGTAACAATAAGGTGGTTTGATAAAAATGGATATGTTTGCTTGAAAGAATACACAGTATCAAGGTAAAAAGAGAAGCGTTCACTAAAGGAAATTGAGGCATAAGCAGCTTTTACTCCTACATTGCCTATCTTACATACCCTTGAGCATGTGAACACACTTCCTATAAAGAAAAAGTCACTGGGACCCCCAGGAAGTTGCTCCTTCTTTTTTTCTCCTACACTTCATTTATATGTAATACATGGGTACATAAACAGCCCATATAGCCCTTCTCTTCACCCCCCTTCTGGCCCACCTTCTCTCAATTATTTTTTCCAACAGATAATCTGATTTACAACATAATTATGTTCACTAATTAATAATGTGCAGCTCAGGAGAAGGAAAATCATTTAGTATGGAAAAATTATGATGTAGAATTAAAGGTTCAGTTATGTGAACATGCTTTGGTGGAATAGCAAGTTTCCTACATTGTCTAACTGTTGGTAACTGTCCATTAGTGCACTTTAGATCATGAATTTAGAGTGGATTGATTCAGTCCTTTGGCCAGCATTCATTTACCCAGCTTCTGTTAGCCCTTCTTCGAGCTACAAGTCCAAAACAACAGCGTATTTCTACATTTATTGACTTCATCAATAGGACTTGAAATGTCAGTATATGCAAAATGTCTGCAGAGTGGGGGAGGTGAAATAATCGGTAGGAACTTTCTTCCAGTGGAAAGTGAAGTCCATTGCAAGCCCTGTGGCAGATCTGTAGAAAATGTTCTGTTATGAGCAATGGGTTGTAGTGGGTGAGTTTTGTAAATGAGCTCATGACTGATGTTGCGTTGGTGTAATTCTTATGACTGTAAACGTATGTGAAAGGGAAGAACGCACTAGAATAAAAGCCATAATGACTGGAATTTCTTCTTTTAAAATATTCCCACATGTTGAAGGCTACTTTCTTGCACAGTAAATTGGATCACAGCAAATACATTATTGATTATGTTACTGTAAATTGTTTGCATGTGAGAGATATTTTGTATTATTACTTGTTCAGATTCCAACACTCATGAGATAAAAAGGACAAATTGGAATTTCACTTGATGGAGTCCTGCACATCAGATATTCTTCTATCTGGGGCTGCCAGTAGCGCAGCAGAAAATGCCTAAGTGGTGTTAGGTAGAAAACTGACAGCAGCCTGCATTTCTGGAACTGGACAACAGAAGTCAGGTAATCATTTGCATATATGTGTATGTACAGTGTCACATTGTGCTGGTGAATACAGGTGGCACAGCTTTTGTATTTATGGGAATTGAATTTTTTTCCCTTGTTCTGTTTCACAGACCTAGTGCAAGGGAACAGTCAAGCCTTCATGAACAGATGCTGAAATTCTCAGGTATGCAACATCAAATGCCTGAATCATGAGACCATAACTACAACAGGGGTACTTCAGATATTTATACTTTCTTTAGAACACTTTGCCTTTAGCATCAGTCTGCATTACAGATATTTTAAATATTATTAAAAATTTATTCTCTCTTCAACTTCTACAAACATTTTTAGATTCTCTTCCATAAAAACAAAAACAAAAGAAAAAATGGAACAAGGAGACAAGGGCAATTGTGAAGAATTATCCTTAACTCGTTCATAGTACATGCTTTTGTATCATTAAAATGACTATGATACAGCAGCTGGCAGATTATGACTTCTCTTGCCTTCAAGCAGATAGTGCCAGGAAAGTGAACACAGACATGATATACTGAGTCCAATTTATCATACTAGTTTTCTGCTTATGAAGCCTGAAACAGTGAAGTGTTCAGGTTGAAATACTGATCAAATTCACTCTTTCTAGAGGGCGGCTTTCTGGTTTAGTAGAATGTAGTGAGAATGAAAGAGCTATTAACTTGTCAGTAGCTGTTAAGCTATTGGCATTCCAAGCTATGGGAGAAAAATACGAAAATCCCACATTTTTTCTATCCTTAAGAACCAAACTTTCTTCAGAAAATTTTGGTTAAATGTCTACAGTGGAATCCTGGTTATGAAATCTGAAAATCAGAAAAAGCTGAAAATTGGTTATCTGAAAATCAAGACATAGTCTTGACAATGTTATATCTTCAATATACCGTCACTTCCAAAGCAAATCTTTCAGCTGCAATTGAACTTTAAATGATCACACTGATGTTCTTCGTCCCTTCAAATCCATTGACATGCTCTGTGAGTGGTTTGCATTGTCAGGGCTGATATGTTCTGATATAATGAATGCAACGTGTGTATTGGAAATGACCGCTGATTTCCTGTTTAATTTTTGTTTTGCAGAAACCACAATTTGTCATCTTAAAATATTCCAGAGAAAATCACTGCAGAATTTCACATTCATCATGGCTTTATTTTTTAATTAAAGAAGAACAGTTATCTTTAAAATTTGCTTTTGCATATTCAAAAAAATGCCTTTGACAATATATTTGTGCAAAGAAGGAAGGAACTGCAGAGATTAATTCCACACACCTCAGTTTTCAATGGAAATCGAAAAATGACTGAGAGAAGGTTAAGCAGTAATGGGGTGAACATTCCTGAGAAACACTACAAAATTACACAGAGCCATCACGTTGAACATGCAGGGCCTAATCTGAAACCTGCTGAGGTCAATTAAAATCTTGATATTAATTTTCTCAGGTTTCAGATTAGCCTCATCTTTATTTTGTAGAATTATATTATGATGGATTTTTTCTATCCTCGGGCTTACATGCTTTTGTCTTCACATTTTTTGTAAGATTCCCAATAATGTTATTTTTAATTTGATTTCAAATTCTACTTCTTCCTGGGAGAAATACATTTATAACGCAAATAGAAGATGGAAAATGGTTGTCTGAAGGTGTTGTTCTTATACCCACAATGTTCTTTCTAAAATGCCAAGTATAGTCTGATGGAAATATTTAATAGTTTGATTCTGAATTATTTAAATAAACATCCCTTATTAAATGAAATTGTAGAAGTGGTTGTTGTCACAGTATATTCACTTTCTTAAATTACCCATCCTTGTAGATATTTTTCCATTGTTTCAACCTCTATTCTCACTAATAATTAATAACTCTGAATCTATATTTCAGAACGAGATTATTTTAGACTGTATGTCTAAGAAAATACTGATTAGTCTTACTTGTGGTACATCATTACAATGGGTTAAGTTTATCTGTGCTGTGCATAGGTACAGTTTAGTACTGATTGACTGTTATTATGTTGGCTCTGGCTACATTCCAGCAGTGGTGTAGCTGTAGCTGTACAGCTGTGTATCACACCAGAATCCTCACAAATACCAAACACAGCAGTCTGACTTATGGGTATGGTGGTTTTTTTGTTTGTTTGTTTTTTTTTTTTTGTTCTTTGTTGGTGTGGGTTTTTTTGGTAACATATCTATCTGGCAAGATTGCTGCAAACCAAATGAATAAGGCAAAACTGTTTTTAGCCCTTAAATTTCATGTAATTAAATGTCTGTGGCTGATGTGCTAGGAGGTGGATTCCTCACTGCGCAATCTTCCAGTTGATGCTGTCTCTATCTTCTGAACACGAAAAAGAAAATCACAACAAAGCAATCACTGTTTTTCAAGCTCAGTCTTTACAAGTTGGTATTAATTGGCCAAAAGCATACCTGTAGTATTTTGTTGCTAAAATCAAAAGGGAAAACCTATTGTAGTCTCTCTCCAGCTGTCAGTCATCACTTAAAGTAAGGAATGTGAAGTGACCAGCTGCCCCCATATTCAGCATTTGGAGCGGCAAATTCAAAATGTTTTAAGTATTGTCACTGGCAATTGTTTGCTACAAGCATTTCAATATTGTTCTATATAATAATCATCTATTTAATCAGATTACAGAAGAAAACATTGACTGCCTGTCTACCTGTGTCCAGAGGAGTTTTGTAACCCATTCTTACGTGCTTCTAGTTCATCGTTCAGATTGTCATGTTATTTTGTAACCATGGAGAACAGGGAGGGATGCCTGTTGGTCGAATTTAGATTTCTCCGGCTGAGTGCAAACCAATTTTTGAGAAAAATGAGAAAACATTTCCTAATGTAAATTGTTCTGTCACTCCCTTATATCATCAGTGCAAAATGGATTTCTTTCCAGATCATCTGAACTGTATAATTAGCATATTGTTAAGGCATAGATTCAAAAGTGCAAAATTATATACATTTTTAGTAAGTACAGATAAATGGAATTAGATCAAAGCAGCTAATTTATATGATGGGTTGGTCAAATAATAAAATTATTATTATGGGTTTTTTGTTTGTGTGTGTGTGTGGAACTGTGGTATTTTCTAATAACCTTGCCACCATTTTCTCTTAGAACTACTGTTTGAACCAATTTTTTAAAAAATCTGGGAAAGACTGAAGAAAAATGTGAATAGTAATTGGTCCTTAAATATTTTGGTTCTTCCAAATGAGGTGAAATCCTTTTTGGAAGAGGACGACATTTTGCGTCAGTTGTCAGTTTCAGACATAGTGCATGTGATTTTTTTGCTTTTAACTTCTAAAGAATCTCTAAAGCATTATTTTCTCATTCATGTTCTCCTACTGTTTTGGTTTACAAAGATAAGGGCTAATTTGATGTAAATCATCTGGCAATCCAGTTTGCTTTCCATTGCTGTTTTCTTAATGGTTTGTGTGCTTCAAAATTATCCATATGCTGTATTGCTCAAAAACATTTTAAAGAAACAATACGGTTGCTGTTTTTAATTCATTTATCTCTCCTGTATATTTAGAGTCTGTACAAAGTGTAACTTCTCCATCATGTCAACAAAAAGATATTGCACTCCTGGGTTCATGAATTCAAGAAACATGACATAATAGACTGGCAAATATGGCCTTGTGTCTTCTGATGATGATCCAAATCCACTCACTTATCTTGATCTGCCTATATTGTTAACAACATGGGATGTCACACAAGAAATTTTTCATTTTAACTGTTCTTTATGTACAGTGCACTGTGGAATTTACTTTTTATTGCCTTTCAGAGGGAAGCATCATACCTCTCAGTGAAATAATGGTTTTGTCAGACACTGGTATCTTTATTGTATAGTGCTTTTAAATTCTGCACTATTTATACCAAGCTTTCTTGGCTTAGGACAGGTGAGATGTGATACCTCTGATTCTCCGTGAGAATACTTAAAGCTTTATGGATAAAGAAACGTATTGTTTATAAGTAATTGCAAGTTGTGTATTATAGGTTATAAGGAGAATTGTTTTATTCTTCCAAGCGCTCTATGAATGTGCAAAATCTGAACAGCTATTAGAAATGACTGACGAACCTAAAGCTTGAACTCATAATCTTAATATTGATTTGCTTGCCTCTTCCTACCATAATTACACTAGTTACAAAGTGTAGACATTGATTTGCTGTTACAGGTTTTATTACGTTTGTTCGTGACAAGAAGAAACAGCAGTTATTTTACTGCATAGACTGCCAATGTTTTGTTGTAGGGATGTGTCTAAATGAGTCATCGTGAAAAAGTCAGAGAATGATAGGTAACTAAAACTCCTGGGATCAAAGAAGAATCTATAAAAGTAAGAAAATGTCACATATTTGTTTTAGAACAACACCGAAGATAGGGCTGCTGCTCAAATTGAAATAATTATAATTGGTCTAAATATTTGTAGCAAAATATTACAATAAAAAAGGAGATCTATATATATAGGGGCAGATGAGTGTTTTGTGGAGTGAATGTTTTCTGTTTGTATGTGTCACTTCTGATATTTTGGACTCTTCGGTATTTCAAAGGGTATAATTTGCTATTTTGTGAGGGTACCTAAGTGATGAAAAGAATTATATAAATATTTATATACATATATATATTTGTAATAATTATTTCAAGACTAAAAACATAGTGGTTGAATTTAGATGAAGTGAAATCAATGAATTCCAACTGTAAATAACATATGAAAGTAGTCTTCTTTTTCTCTGACTGTCTTTTCACTTTATTGTGTTGATGTGATGACTGAGCTTTGTTTAGCCATTCTCTCAAAATTGATTCAAATTATATATCAGAAATATAATCAAAGCCCTCTTGCATGCCTACTTGCTAGAGACAGAGGAGATGGAGCATACCTGAAAAGGGCATGTATTTCAAAATGCCAAGATACTTTTTTGTTGTTGTTGTTGTTGTTGTTGTTGCATTACAGTATCACCTAAAAGCTATTGCTATCTTTTGATAAGGAATTCTTTTTATCCTAGATATTATAGTTTATAGATACATAAAAATGTTTATATATACATATCTGTCTCTAAATAATGTGTATCTATATATCTGTGTGAGTGGGCTTTTACTTTTTTTGTAAGCACGCGTATGGATGCAAGTACAGTTATTGATCCCACTCTGGATAGCTTGCTATCTATAAAGAACAGGTCAATAAAAGGTGAGAGAAAGGAAGCGTTACATCCTGAGTGTGATGATCACTCACAGATTGTGAGTGATTTTGGAGCTCCAGTATGATGTAGGCTTAGATCCAATTCACAAAGCTCAGTCCTGTCAAGATCTTCCCAAGTCTTCTCTAAAATGCGCATGCATTTATTTTGTTTCAGTTTCTTGGAAGTGTTTATTGTGATGTATGCGACAAAATACTACATGGTAGTGAGCAGAGGATTGAGTTTTACAAGTGTCTTTGGCACTGCCTTTTTGAATATCTGTACTTCTCTCATTTTAGAAAGCAGTTTTCATTGCTCTTTATTGTTTACCAAAAGGATAAGCATAATCAAGTGAAAAGTATCTAGATATGCTATAGCCTTATTTGGCAGAGTCACAGACTTTTTAAACTGCTTGCATTTATTTATATTTATACATATATTTTCATGTGTGTAAGAGGGCTCAATCTTTGAAATCTTTTGTTCACTATTTAGTCTTAATTTAATCTTTCTGTTAGGAAATATCTTTAGCTTATTTCAGTTCTATTATTCTTTATCTAGTTCAGACAGTGAATGGTAATTCTAGGACCTGGTGAAATGTAGTCACTGACTTACTGGAAACTGCAGCCTAGCTCAGAGGCAGTACCTCAAGGTTTGCTGACAGCACCTAGAGGTAGTTTCGGAATGTTTTTACAGTATTTAAACATGGACTTCAAAGCTGGTATCTGTTCTGAAAACAAAACAAAGCAAAAAAAAATTGAGAGAAAAATGCATCAATAACAAGGACAACTGACTGAAAAGTAAAAATTTTCTGCGTATTATTAAGCTTCTACTCATGACAAGAAATTCAGACTTTTTATTTCTGTATGAGAACTGCTCTGGATGTTACTTCCTTATCTTTGGTTACTTCTTAGCTTCGGTAGGTTGTAACATTCTCCTCATGGATATCTATTTTCATACCTGGATGTGTGTGCTATTGGAGAAATAAAGCACGATTTCCCCTGGTGAACCCATGTTGACTACTCCTGATAACCTTCTTGGGTAACCTCCTCTTCCACCTTCTTGGAGATGACATCCAGAATAAGCTGCTCCATTCACCTTCCCAGAGGTTAGGCTGACTGGCCTGTAGTTTCTCAGCTTTTCCTTCTTGCCCTTTTTGAAGACTGGAGTGGCAATATCTTTCCTTAAGCCCTCAGGCACCTCTCATATTCTCAAAGAATTGATGACTCCACAGTCTCTCTTGGCAGCCGCTTGTTAGTAAGGGACTTCTTATGTTTTACTTTTAGGACATCACTTCTTCTCCTATTCCTGCACACCACTGAGAAGAGCCTGGCCTCATTCATTCATCTCCCATTTCCTTTTAGATATGTATGAACATTAATCATATCCCCCTGCAGTCTTTTCCCCAGGCACACAGACAGCCTTTCCTCATGTGGGAGATGCTTCAGTCCTTTCATCATCTTTGTAGCCCTCTATGGCCCTCTATGGCCTCCTTCCATGAGATCCCTGTCTTTCTTGAATTGGGGATCCCAGAACTGAACACAAGAGCTCAGAACTGAGCACAATAACCTTTCTCCATGACCCTTCAAAGATGATAGGGAATAGCTTGGCAGTCACTTCTGCCATCTTCCTGAGCACTTGTGGGTACATCCAATTAGGGCCTGTGGGTCTGTGTGCATGCAGTTTGCCTAAAGGATCTCTGACCAAATCCTCTTCAATGAAGGGAAGTCATCCTTTTCCCAGACCCTCCAATTTATGTCCAGTCTGGGATTCTTGAGGGACAGTCTTAACAGTAAAGACAGAAGCAAAGAAGACATTCAGTAACTGCCTTCTCAGTGCCCTCTGTTATTGGGGCACTGACCTCATTCAACAGTGAACCTACATTTTTTCTAGTCTTCTTGCTACTGACATACTTAAAGAAGCCCTTCTTGTTGGTTTCTCACATAAAGAGCAACTCCACTGCCTCACCTTGCTGGTCTGTCTATCTTTCCTAAAAAGTACATAACCATACATCACAGCTTGCCAGTCATGGGAACTGTCCCACTTTGTCTCCATGATCTCAGTGAGATCACAGCCCTGTGGCTGCACAGATCTCAAGTTCTTCCTGTTGCATTCCATGTTACCCATGCTGCACCCATTGGTATTTGGGCACTTCAGAGAAGAAAAGTGAGCAGATAGTGCAGGTTTCCCTAGAGGAGTGCAAGAGGATCCCCTATAACTATAAATAACCTTGAGGTGGCTGGCCTTCTGGCTCATGTCACAGGAAGCAGTTAAGGAATATTTTTCACTGTTCTGGTTGCCCTGGTTTATTCTCAATCTGTTTGCTATGTTGTGAGTGAAGAGGAATTGTATTGAGTCATGTATACATAGGTCACTCTAAAAGTAATGCCTCCTAATTATTTCCATGGAAACAACAAAAGATACAAAGAGCATAATAACACTTTGAGCAAATTTTCACCTACAAAGCACTGTTTTTCAACATAGTCACCACCATTAGCTATGCATTCTTTCCAGCAAGAACAGGAGCATGTATGCTACACTTGCAAAAATGTGTACCAGTGAAGATGACCCAGTGTCTGCTGTTGTCACTGCAAAAGTGCACCACTCACCATCTCACCATGCCCACATCCACTCTTTGGTCTCTACAAATATTCAGTAAGTGCTGATGAGTGTCAGTGAATGACATTGTTTTTTCTGCTTGGAGAAATTCAATTCCACACTTTCTCCTAATCTGTGCTTTCATGTCAGACGCCATTTTGTCAGACTGCCCCTCTGCTGCCATCTGTCAAATGGTAACAAAGTGTAACAGAATTTTGATGGGAAGGTTCACACTCTACTGCTGTACCACCAGCATCCAACCTCTGATGTGGGCCAACATAATGAAATAGAAGGCTTTAGTTTTGGAGCAGCCCTCATTAAATATGTACTATAGTTAATGTATATAAAATGACAAAACGTATTTTAATTTTTAATGTTTTTTATTAAAATACATAGAAAAAGAGGGCAACAAAAGCATAAAAGTGGTGGGATATTTGATCTTGTTTTTGTGAAACTAACAGCTCTGGTTTGAGGGCAGTGGCTTGAGGGCAGTTTGAGGGCAGTTTGAGGGCAGTGGCTGCTGTTCTCAGTGAGCTCTCAGAGTGTTCAGTAGAGACTTCTGATGAAATTTTGCTTTTCCTGTGCTTCATTCTTCAAAACAGTTGTTTGAAAATATACATAATGCCAAAAGTGGTGACACAAGTAAGGTGTGAGTGTGAAGTGAGGGATATTTCTCTCTGGTAAGAGAGAGCTTATAAAAGCCTGGAGAAGGGACATGATCATATTTTTAATTGCAATGCTGTACATCCCATTTGAAAATTCACAGGTGGTGTATTTATGTTGACTGAAAATGGAGTCACAAATATACCAAAAATTGATAGATTTATTATTATTATTATTATTATTATTATTATTATTATTATTATTATTATTATTATTATTATTATTATTATTATTTTGCAGTCTTGAAACCTATTCTCAAGCCAGTGTATCAAAATCCCTACCCTTTTTTGCCATCACTTGAGCTGGCACTACATTGTGCCATGTGTCCTAGTTTCAGCTCAGGTGGGTTCCTGGCACACCAATGTTCTGTTGGTGCTGAGGGCTGGGCTCTGGCAGGAAGAGCAGCCACCATGATGGCATGGGCAGGGGTTGGCTGCAGTGCGAGCAGTGCTGGGCTGCATGAAGCCCACAGCCCATAGGTTGGGCATGCCTGGTTTAAAGCCTGCCTTACTAGGCTGGCCAGCCTGCTGCCAAAGACAAGAATACAGTGCCCGTGGGACATGAATCAGGATGCAAACTGACTTTTACACTGAGGTTCTTGCAGTCAGCAAGAGGGTGGTTCAGGGCTCAGAGGGCTTGTGTTGAGGTTGAAGTTTTTCCAAGTGTTGTAATGCTCAATTTTGAAATGGATCACTTGGATATGTAAAAGTGAAATACGTTTGTCTAGATTTTTTTGTCTGGTTAAGTTAATACTTTCTATAGCCTGTTCATGTAAGTTGTTAAGTGAGATTAAAACATGAGAAAAAATCAGCTGGTAAACTAGAACTGTCCTTCTCCAGTACTCACTGTACAGCAAATTGTCTGTTTCTATCAGAAAAGCATTGTTGACTTTAAAGGTATCTATGTATGTTGAAATAATAGTCATGGCTAAAATAGAAATTTCATTCTTTGAGTTAATGCATATGATTTTTTATTTATTTATTTTTTAATTGAAGAGGATGAAAAGTAGCAGATATATTTTAGGGGAATTCTTATGATATTATATGATATTATTTTGTAAGCTGTCTATTTTATCAGTGAGAGAATGAAGATGTCAACCTGCAGCCTCTTCAATGTGATTCTTTCTGTGTACTTAAGTAATTTATCTCAAAACAGTTAATAGCAGTCTACACTTCTTAGATTCTTAAATTATTTCACAATAAAAGGATAAAAAGCCCTTATATATTCTGAGTTATAATTCTTTTGATCTCTGTTGATACTTCCTATTTAATGGCTGCGTCTTGCCAGAAATACTTTCCTACTTCCTCAAGATGATAAGTTTCTTCTATGTACTCTGTGACATTTCCCAAAGCAGTGATTGCAACTGTTAGAGACGGTGAGGAGTCCTGATTCTTTTGCCAGCATTGACTCACTCTGTGGCCCTAAACAACTCCTTGAGGTTAAAATTTTCACTAAGGCCTTAGAGGATGTGGGCTTGTTTTCAGTCACTGCATAGAGATAAAACCTAGGCAGTGAAGTCAGACTAGGGAGTCCGCTCCAGGAGAATGACATGGCATCATCTGCAGGCTCCTGCTCCATAGGAGACCCTGCTTGCCAGCAAGGACTGCTCACAGAGTTCCTTGCTCACTGCATCTGTCTGAGCAGCAATGGGGTTCTCAGAGCCTGCACTCCTGAAGGGGAAGCTTGTAAGTCAAATTGGGATGTGCTTTACACACATGATGTCCCTGGGCCTTATTCATGTGAAGGTCAAGATCATTCCTGTAGGGAAGGCTGCCACAAGGCCAGTATTCTACTTAAGTCTTATGTTATCCTCAGAGTAGGATTTAGGTAGTGCACAGGACTTGTGCTCAATCTCTGTTCAAGGGTTTATTTCACTGGTAGTTACATAGTCTGCCTTATAAATGGGCATCACTCCTTACACCAGCTTCAAAGTCCCAGCTATGGTACGATACAGCCACATATGAAAGCAGTGTAATAATCCAGGCTGAGGCATGGAAAAAGCAAGTGAGGGCACTGGTCCATGTCCAAAACCAGCAGTCATTCCCTGTCTGGCAATAGCGGTGAAAAGCTGTGTTGGTCACTGCTGGTGCTTGATCATAGAAGATATAGATAAGCACATAACTCATGAGTGCTGGAGCAGTGCAGAGCCATGTGTCTGTTATGCATGGCCATCCCCAGCAAGTGCAAAGAAATGATTAATTTGAATCTTGATATTGTACATTATAGTTATACTACATTTATCTCTATTTATAATAATTTTACTTTTCATATAAATTATAATTATAATGGATGGAACTATATATTGCATGCATGCACTGGAGCATGGCATTCAATCTCCCTTTGTCCCAGCCCCCCTTTCTCCTTCCTAATCTCACAGTAACTAAATCTTTTGGATGGTCACGTTAAACACTGATAAATTTGAGTCTTTGTTGAGATTTTTATTTTTTTATTTTTCTTTGTCCTCTCCTCCTTTCATAAATTTGTTGCAAACACTGAAAGGAAACAGGGAAATCATGTTAAAGCATCTTCTTCTTTTGTAAGACATTTGGGTACTCTGACTTAAAAACTCTGAGCTAGAAATCAGCATCCATGCAGTGATTTTATAGCTCGGAGCGTGCATATCTGGTGGAAAGCAAATAACTTCATCTGCTATTACACAAATGAGAGATGAAAATAGATCCTCCTGTGCCTAAGCATAAGTACTGTAAACTGAGAAGACACCACAGATACAGTCGCAGATGATCTCACTGCTCTTGCTTTTAGACTTATAAAGAATACTTTCCAAAACATTTTTGTTCATTTAATACATTTCATATCATTATTGCTAATAAGGCAGTCTTTGTATTAAGCTAACTTTAGTAGATTACTATCTGGACGTTCTTCAGTAAGAACAAACAAACAAACAAGAAACTCTCCCAAAAAACAAAAATCCTATAATATTGGTTGGGGATGCAATGGCATATGGTGCATTTTTAGAAAGCATATTATATAAAACTAATATTGTCCAGATCTGAAATAAAACGGAGATATCTTTTATCTAAAAGGATCCCAAAAAGTCCTGGAGAACAGTTGATGAAATGTTGAGTTTTCTGCTTACATAATAGGTTATCTTTAAAAAGGTTTGAGTCTGAATTAAACAAGCTTTATTCTTAATTATCTCTACTTTCTATTATTTTACATGCAATGCTCCATATACTTCTTACTGTATTTTGCCTCATTGACGCAACTGAAAAGCCAGATGGACTCAAGACTGAAATGTCTTTGCATACATTGGGGAGAATCTGCACACAAAGGGACATTTATCAGGGGCGGCTTTTCCTCTGCTGAGGAAGGGACCAAACCCGAGAGTCCAGAAACAGACAATGATCTTATCAAGAAACCCTCTTCAGTAATATCATCAGCCTGCTCTTGCAAAGTCTGGCATTTCTGTATTGTGTATCTGTGATGGAGAGAGAGGCAGCAAAGCTGTGCAAGCTGTGTGTATCTGGGATAAAGTGGATACTCAACCCACTGGCTCTGCACAGTGTTAGTGTATAATTGGGAATCCTTTCTGCCACTACAGAATGTCCATGTGAGAATGGAGAGCACAGTATTTCTCTAATGGAAAACTGCAGAGATGACTCTTCAGCTGCATTGGTTGCTTTTGTTGTTGATGTTTGTTTGTTTATTTGTTAGTTGCATTTTTGTAAACATCTCTACTCCTGTTTTTCCACAGCATGTGTAGCAAGTAAAAAACCTTTCCAACTCTGCATCCTAGAAGGATCTTTTCTTCTTCACCTGTTGCCCCATTAGTGGTAGCCTTCTGTAGTTCTGGTTTTCTTTCCAATTTCTAGAGCACAAGACAACTACAAATTTAGGGACATAGCAATGACTGTTGTGGTCAGTAGCTGGCATAGAAAACGCTGCCTCTTCTTTGGGACTGTGACAGGGTAAAGTGTGCTTTTCTTTCAGTAGGCTTCTGTAAGTTGAACAATGCAGTCCAAATAACATAAGTCTCTATAGATGAGTAAAACCACTCCACTAAGAAGCTAAACAGACTCTAGCAACAGTATTCTTCATATACTTCTTCCTAACTAACAAGAAAACAGTATTTTTTATAATAATTGAGCTTTAGCCTTGAAAACAGGTAAGTGCAGTTTAGCAATTCTGTAATTAATGGCCCTCTCATTTTGAAAATCCAAAGTCGCATTGTCATGATTGATGCAGAGGTGCTGCAGGTCTGTGCTTTTCCAGCATGGGACGTGATGTTACATTCATATTAGTTCTCTACATTATAGGAGTGTGAGACATTATAGCAATGTAAATCTTTCTTTTGTATTGAATTTATATAAACAAATGAAGAACTAACAAATAGATTTGACCTTTATATTGGAAGTACCTATTATAAGTACCAGTGCACATGCTTCTTTTGAAACCGCCTATGTTGTAGGGCACAATGTGCCTTCACGTCACTGAGCTCAACTCTGTGTTCTAGTTGGGAATCTGGTGCAGCTTTTGTACCTATAGCTAAGGTCTCACTATCAAGGTGGAGTACTGTGTACTGTACCAGTATGGTGGTGTTAGTGGGAGCCTAGTGTATATTAAAAAAAAAGGTTGTCTGCACTGAGCTACACTGAGCTATTCTTATCTGGCTGCTTGGAGACAGAAAATGGTTTAGACCAGATGTCAGGTGAAATTGCAGCACTGGATGCAGCGTTGATACACTTCATGTGTACAGTTTAGCCATTATTCAGCTGAGCAAGGAGGTATTAGAAGAAGTATGGTTTATTTTGGTGGCTCAGCTTATAAATTAAGTACTTATAACAACACACATGCTTTGGCTAAGTAGGATAATAGTGTTTACATTCTGGTTCTAAATGTGAATTCATGCACTTCTGTCCATATGTGTCACTTCTGGAAGTACAAATGTGTTTCCTCACTGCTGCAGGGCTTCTGCCTTCCTCTGTTTCCTGAATATCTTCTGTTTCCCTTTCTCCAGGCTGTCTTTGTATCCTGATTGGACCCAACTTGAAAATACAGGCAGTTATTTCCTTAGACACTCCCTTTCTTGCCTTGTTTTTGGATTTTGTTTTTCTCCTTTCGTGGTCCTTTTTTTGTTTCCTGAATATCTGTTTGTTCTTGCCCTGTCCTCAACTTTCAAAATAGCCTTGTCTTTATTGTCCATTGTAGGACAGTGCTGTTGAAGATAAGGATAGTACCTGCACTCTGCCATTTTCAGTACAAGCAGCAGGTAGGGGAGATAAACTGCTTCTGCCTTTCAGTGCTATAAAGAAAGGTAGAGAGCAGTGAGGGTTTTGTTACTGAAGATGGAGAAGGTTTTTCATTTCTCATCCTCGCCTAGAATGCACAGCTGCCCTATGAGAGCACTGGCAAGGTGCACAACATTTGACAGCTCAGTGAGGAGGGAAGCTATGTGCGGCAGCTTCTCCTGCTTTGTGTCTGCTATCTAGACCTATGTCTGTCTCTAGGCAGAGGAAAATGTTGTCTTGAAGCTACCTGCAGGTTATCCTTGTGTCTGATTCACTCAGAGTCATCACTCTAAAAGGTCCTGTTGGCCTTGCTCTTTGGAAAGGAAGGGACTGGAGAGGAGTGGGCAGGGAAGGAATTGCTGGGGGCTGGCCATGACTTCAGAGCAAGGGGGCTGCTCCCATAGCAGTGGCAAAGCCTCTGTCTTCTTTTTTGGAACAGCAAAATTCAATTTTGTAATTGGTTCTGGACAGTCCCTGAACTGCATTCCTTACTGCAAAGGAAATTATAAAATCATTTTCAAGATTGATTACAATTTCGTTTGTTACCGTTTGAATTCCATATATGTGTGAGTCTTTTTAGGTGAGATAGTTGCAGAGCTTGCATTGCAGAATGCACTTTGAAGTGCTGCAAGTGAAATGTTAACTGGAAGCTTCCCAGATCTTCCCATTCCAGAGTGACTGAGCTGGTGACTCAGTGTAGTGCTGTCAGCAGCGGAGAGATGTGGATTCAAGCACGTTCCTGGACTGAATTATGTAAAAGGATGTCTTAAATCCCTGACAAACAAACCTGATGATGTTAGATGATTGACCACTTTCATAACATAGGTGTGTGAATTGTTCTTATAGGTAACCCTCCTCCACAACAGCAGTGGCAACTTTCCAGTCGGTGCTGAAAAGGGGTGCGGTATTCGTGCATTCATTCATCACAAAGTGTCATGGCTTAGCACGTGGTGGGTTACTGCTTCAGTCTCTCAGTTACTTGTTTTAGAGTTTTTGGCTATTGAATATGTCCTGTGGAAAGGGAGTGTTTATGTTTTGCCACCTCCATTATGTTATCTTTTCCAATGTAATAACAAGCTAATTCAAAGTTCTTTGTGTTAGACTAATGGCTTCTGATTCACTGCTGTCAGCCACTACCTCTATGCACTTCCAGTGTTGTTTGCCCATGCACCTAACTCTTACCTATGAAGCACATTATTTTTTTGAGAGTAGTCTCATCATAGGCAAATCATTAAATGAACATCAAAAATATCCCATCTGTTACATATGGCTAAGATCACAATTACCAAAAGTCTTTTTTTTTTTTTTTTTATTTTTTTTATTTTTCTCCCCCGTTCTTATCCACACAATAAATGTTGTCAGCAGGATAAGTTCACGCATCGGATAAGGTCACAATTTCATTTAGTGACAACTTCCAACAGCGTGAACTTACAAGGTTCGATTTATTAAAGAGTCAGAAAGGATAAGATCACTGCATGGCCAGCCTGATTTATCAGGGTTTGACTGGAGTACTTGAATAGAGAACGCCATATTTCAAGTTTATGTTTGAAACTGTAGTTTAGAGTGTGTTATGTCTCAGAGACTTGAAAATTGAGGGAGGAGAATTTAGAGGAGGTATCTCAGTAATGCAGTTTATGCCTGACAAGCAAGTGGATGATCATTTCATATTGGACATGCCTTGTTAAGTATCGCATGAGTAGAAGGATAGTTCTGTGCCCTCTTTGAACGGATGTTTGCAAAAGTAAACATATTAGCTGGTTCCAGTGTTAATTACAAATTTGTTCTGTGCACACAACAGTGCTGGCAGATCTTCAGATCTGGGCTGGGCAGCGTTTAAAAACTTGTGAGAGTGTTTTTCATTCGTTAGCTATGACTTCAGAACAGTCCTTGTTTGAAACTACGACGCACACTATTTCTTTGCTGTGCAAAAATATTCATTAACGAAGCCAGGTGGCTATGCATAGGAAATATGCAAAGAAGGAGCCGTTTGCTACTGCATGTCAAGTAACCAGTCCCTAATTGTAGCAGAGAAAGAGCTTGCTCATCCTTTTTAGAGACACCACTTACAGAGCTATTCCTGATAAAAAAAAACAGAACAAAACAAAAAAGAAAAGCCCTACTACAGCCAAAGCTATCCATTACGTGCTTAATAATGTTAAACATTTGTAAGTCTGGTTAAAATTATTTCTGAACTAAGTAATGTCCTTTTTCTATCCTAAAACTCAGCTCTTTACTCACCTTCAGGTACGGACTCCTCTGTTTCTTGTTCCAAAGTTTGGGCAGGTGGATGAAAGCCAGAGCTCTTTCGTTCAGAAATGCTATGTACAGTTGAATCCGTCTGGTATTTAAACTGTGGTCAAAACCTCCTAAGGGCCAAGAGCTGTTGCCAGATTCACCTACGCTATACGTGAATTTTAAAAAATGATTCTGATTTTGCTTTGCGAGAAGGCAAAGTTAAACTAACCCTCCACCTTTTGTTTTATGTAAGCCCTTTGTGTCATCCCTAAGACAATATGTTAATGTCAGGAAAGAGTCCTAAATTGAGTCATTTCATTCCAGTTTTGTGTCCACTAAGGTGGCCTAATATCTTAAAAGCCATGGGATGTTTTGTAGCTCTACTAGTGAGTCATGACTTGGGGCTTCTTTTACAGTACAGCTATCATAAGTCTTTGAGTAATCACAGACTTTAAAAGTATGCTACATCAACAAGATAAGAGAAACAGCCCTCAGCACTAACAGCATTATCTTTTACCAAAATTGATTAGCCCATACTATGTGTCTCAAATATTTTGTGTAAACTTACTCAGCAAGCTGGAAATAAGTGTGTTGCTGAAGTAGAAGTTGGGGAAAGAAACAAACAAATTCCCCAAATTAATAATAAAAGAAGAAAACACTACTTCACCTGTGAAGAGTCAGTGCTGGCTGAGGCTTTGCTCCTCTAGCTGCCAGTGCTAGTATGACAATGAAAGCTCAGCCACTCTTCCTGATGTAATCTGTTTTCATATCATTTAACAAACACAAAATTTCAGAGGAGCAAAAGGTTGTAAATGAACACAGGAAAGTTGCAGACTCTTTGCTCAGTGCTCAGGGGGTATTCATCAGAGAATTTTTAACAGTGACATTTGCAATCTTTCTTTTACAAACCCCTGTACCAGCCCCTGGCCTTTCCCTACTTAGTGCAGACAAAGGAGTGTATGCTGTGATTCTACAAAAGGGATGAAGATGGGTCTGGTAGGAAAGAAATAATCTTAGCAGATGCTTGTAGACCTTACTTGGCTGTATTATTTTTTAAATTACCCTCCCTTGACATTAGGTTTTCTTGACCAACAATTTTTGGTGACAATTATATTGCTAAGGATCAAATTGTAATGTGTTACACCTTGCATGAGTGTAACCAAAACACATGTATTTGCCAGAACACTTCAGCAGGTTATTTTTTGCAACTCCTAACATGTATGTATATCCATCTGTCGTGGGTTAGCCTAAAATCTACCTGCACCCATGACAGGGGGCAGTCGGCCCGCAGGCCGCTGGCCCAGAAAGGAAAGGAAAACAGGGAAAGAGAAAATAAATACAGCGGCAACGATCTAAGGAGGCACACTATTTTACTAAATACTATATCGGAATACAGAATAACACAATATAATACAATATAATTGGAATTAAAGCTAACGAATCAAGTAAAATAAGAGAGAGTGAGTCCCGAAACCGAGAGGCCTACTGTAACTCTAGGCGAAACGGCTGGAACGCTCCCACACGGCTCTCCCCCTGGCTGGCAGGATCCAAGAGAGCGAGTCCAGCACTGAAGTGAGATTATATAGTCCTGGTCATTTGACTGACCGTGGTGCTCCCTGGGACATGTAGTCTTCTTTCTGTGAGCAGCAGATTCGTCAAAATTATCTATGCTTAACATGATGTTATGATGTGGAATACTGATAGCAAAATTACAAAGTTGCAAACCCATGACATTCCACCCCTTATTCTACATCATTACATTATGCTTATTACACACACACACACACACATATAGTTGTGAGCAATCAGCAACCTTATGTTCTTAACAATTTATATCTATTTTCATGCAAATCCTTAGGCTGAAAATAAAACTTTATAACTTAACACCCTATTATTTACTAAGTTGAGGAAAATGGCAAAAATGCCGGAAAAGGAATATGACAGCGGTGAAAAGGAAAGGCAGTGCTAGTGGGGCGTCCCCCACATCAAGGTGCACCCATCCTTTCCCAACCACCACAAATTCCCTTTTAATTAAACTTCTTTCCACGTGTGCTCTACACATGCATGGCCAGTACATGATATAGAGCCCAGATGGAAAAACTTACTTATAGGATGCCTAGCTTACGTATACGGAAAATGTTTTCTTAACATTAATCCAACTATCTTAAGTCCTGCACCATAATTGGACATTCGTCATATATCTTTAAAGCTCTACTTATATATACAAGAAATTATTGGCTGCACTCCCCCAGCATCAATTTCCCTTGTGGAACACATTGAACATCCCCATTTTTGTGCATCACCCACCAAGTACATCCAGGTCCCTGGGCAAAAACAGTACCTCGGAGAGGTTTTCCCTTTCCAGATGCTGGAAGGACCCAAACCGCTTTTCCTAACACGCTCTTTACATGTACTACAGGAACCTTATCTCCCTCTACGGTACGTAGGGAGCTGGATTGGTTGGGACCACCACGATTACCAGATCCTCGAGTGTTGACCAACCAGGTGGCTTCTGCTAAATGGTTTTCCCAATTTTTATATGTTCCGCCGCCCATTGCTTTCAACATAGTTTTTAACAATCCATTGAATCGTTCAATTTTACCAGATGCCGGTGCATGATAGGGAATATGGTAAATCCACTCAATGCCATGATTTTTGGCCCAAGTATTTACAAGGGAATTTTTGAAATGAGTTCCATTATCTGATTCAATTCTTTCTGGAGTGCCATGCCGCCACAGGACTTGCTTTTCCAATCCTAATATGGTGTTTCGGGCGGTAGCATGGGGTACTGCGTATGTTTCAAGCCACCCAGTGGTCGCCTCGACCATGGTGAGTACATACCGTTTACCATTTCGGGATCGTGGCAAGGTGATATAATCAACCTGCCATGCCTCCCCATATTTATACTTTTGCCATCGCCCTTCCCCCCAAAAAGGTTTCATCCTTTTGGCTTGTTTAATTATAGCGCATGTTTCACAGTCATGAATGACTTGAGCAATAGCATCCATAGTTAAGTCCACCCCTCGGTCTCTGGCCCACTTATATGTTGCATCTCTTCCTTGATGACCCGACGTCTCATGGGCCCACCGAGCTAGGAATAATTCACCTTTGTTCTGCCAGTCCAAGTCTATCTGAGCCACCTCAATCTTGGCAGCTCGATCAACCTGATGGTTGTTTTGATGTTCTTCAGTGGCCTTACTTTTAGGCACATGCGCATCTACATGGCGCACTTTTACAACAATATTCCTTATTCGGGCAGCAATATCTTTCCACAGTTCAGCAGCCCAAACAGGTTTACCCTTTCGTTGCCAGTTGTCTTGTTCCCACTGCTGCAACCACCCCCATAAGGCATTTGCCACCATCCATGAGTCAGTATAAAGATGAAGCATCGGCCACCTCTCCCGTTCAGCCACTTCTAAGGCTAGCTGAACAGCCTTTACCTCTGCAAATTGGCTTGACTCTCCTTTACCTTCAGTGGCCTCTGCAACTTGTCGTGTGGGACTCCATACAGCAGCTTTCCATCTGCGATGTTTCCCTACAATACGACATGATCCGTCTGTAAATAGGGCAAATTTCTTTTCATTTTCTGGTAGCTCGTTGTATGGTGGGGCCTCTTTAGCACGTGACACCTCCTCTGCGGGCGATGTCGCAAACTTTTTACCCTCAGGCCAGTCCATGATCACCTCTAGGATTCCAGGACGGCTGAGTTTCCCCATCCGAGCTCGTTGTGTGATTAATGAAATCCACTTACTCCAAGTGGCATCAGTAGCATGATGGGTGGAGGGAACCTGTCCTTTAAACATCCAATTTATTACTGGCAAGCGAGGTGCTAGAAGGAGTTGTACTTCGGTACCAACTACTTCAGAAGCAGCCCGAACCCCCTCATACACGGCTAAGATCTCCTTCTCAGTTGGAGTGTAGCGCTCTTCAGATCCCTTATAGGCTCGACTCCAAAATCCTAGGGGTCGGCCTCGGGTCTCTCCTGAGGCTCTCTGCCACAAACTCCAAGTGGGACCTTTTTCTCCAGCAGCAGTGTAGAGGATGTTCTTTACATCCTGTCCCGTCCGTACTGGCCCCAAGGCCACGGCACGGGCTATCTCTTGCTTTATCTGCTCAAAAGCTTGCTGCTGTTCAGGACCCCATGAGAAATTATTCTTCTTCCGTGTCACCTGATAGAGGGGGCTCACAATGTGGCTGTAGTTTGGGACATGCATTCTCCAAAAACCCACTACTCCCAAGAAAGATTGGGTCTCTGTCTTGTTGGTGGGCGGAGACATAGCAATGATTTTGTCAATCACATCTGCTGGGATGTGACGACGCCCATCTTGCCATCTTATACCTAAGAATTGAATTTCTTGGGCAGGCCCCTTCACTTTGCTGCGCTTAATAGCAAAACCAGCTTGCAAAAGAATTTGGATTATTTGTTTTCCTTTCCTGAAAACTTCTGCTGCTGTATCACCCCACACGACAATATCATCAATATACTGCAAGTGCTCGGGAGCATTACCCTGCTCCAAAACAGCTTGGATCAAACCATGGCAAATGGTTGGGCTGTGTTTCCACCCCTGGGGTAGACGGTTCCAGGTGTACTGAACACCTCTCCAGGTAAAAGCAAACTGTGGCCTACATTCTGCAGCCAATGGGATGGAAAAGAAGGCATTAGCAATGTCAATGGTGGCATACCACTTGGCTTCTTTTGACTCCAGTTCATACTGGAGTTCTAGCATGTCTGGTACGGCAGCACTCAATGGTGGTGTGACTTCATTCAGACCGCGGTAATCCACCGTCAGCCTCCATTCTCCACTGGCTTTACGCACTGGCCATATGGGACTGTTAAAAGGTGAGTGAGTTTTGCTAATCACTCCTTGATTTTCTAGTTGACGAATCAACTCGTGAATGGGAAGCAATGAGTCCCTATTGGTGCGGTACTGCCGTCTGTGCACCACTTTGGTGGCAATTGGTACCTCTTGATCTTTTACCTGGAGCAACCCCACAGCAGAAGGATCATCTGACAGATCAGGTAAAACTGACAGCTGCTTAACACCGTTTGTGTTAACAGCAGCTATTCCAAAGGCCCATCGATACCCCTTGGGATCCTTAAAATATCCCATCCTGAGGTAATCGATACCTAATATACATGGAGCCTCTGGACCAGTCACTATAGGATGTTTCTGCCAGTCTTTACCAGTGAGGCTTATTTCGGCCTCCAATATAGTCAATTCTTGGGAACCCCCAGTCACTCCATGGATATTTATTGATTGTGTCCCTTGGTGACTGGAGGGCATTAGGGTGCACTGTGCACCAGTGTCCACCAGGGCCTTATATTTCTGTGGTTGAGATGTGCCAGGCCACCTAATCCACACAGTCCAGTATACTCTATTGTCCCTTTCCCCCCCCTGGCTGGGGGCAGGGCCCCTCTATTGGTTACCTCGACGGCTTGCGGCAACTGGAGCCTTCCCCCTTCTGGAAGGGTCCGCCTTGATGACTAACTTGCGTTGTAATTCTTTCACTCGTGCCTGGAGTGCAGAAGTGGGTGAATTACTCCACTTCTTTATATCCTCTCCATGGCTACGCAGGAAAAACAACAAGGCAAAACGTATGACCTTACTGTTGTCATTTGCTCCAACACGAAGACGTCTCTTTTTTATGGTTGAGATCTTCAATGATACAGGACGGGAGGATCTTGCTTGGTTCAGTTTTCCCGATAGGTTGTCGTGGGAATCCTGGTCCCCATCATCTTGTACCATCATGGATCCATCAACATCGGGCACAGTAGTCAACATATCTATAATATCATTCTGTGTGTCTTCCACTTTATCTAACCGTTTAATTGTATTTTCCACTTTATCTAACCCTTTAATTACGGCTGAGATGCAAACTCCTATAGTGTTTATAAATAACTCAATTCCATGAATTTTATCAATCAGTTCACTCACAGGGGGTTCCCTTGCCCCTGTGCCATATATTATTGCTAGTGCACTAGCATGCTCTCTTGGTGCAGTCCTTGTAAATGCACGCCACATAAGGCGTGAAACACGGACTGTCTCAGGATCATGTAATTGGTTAGGATCATCATGTCTGAAATTAGGGCTGTATAGCATTTCCACCACAGCACGTTCTCTCAAATGTCGAATACCGGTCTCTATATCAGTCCATTTCTTTTCCTCAGGTGTCAGATCCTGTTTAAGGGGAAATCTTTCTTTTACTGCTAACAGCATCCTCGTCCAGAGGGTGTAGGACTCATCTTGGCATGTGCCAATACCTCTATCCACACGTGAGTCCCTGGAAACACTACCCAGTTGGCGAGCTTCATTGCCATCGAGCCACACACTGTTGGCCCCATTGTCCCAACATCGAAGTAACCAAGCAGCTATAGATTCTTTTGGCTGGCGTGCATAGTCCTTTCTTAGATCCCGAATTTCACTCAGTTTTAAGGATCGATCAGTAAGAGTTGTGATTTTTTCCTCACCTCTTGCTCTTCCAGGAGTCCTTGGTGTTGATGGCGGCAACTGTATTGATGAGGACCCCCCATTTGAAATTTTGGGGGCAAGAAATTCTGGCATAGAAAATCTAATTCTTGGCTCCTCCTCTCCTATTTCCTCTATTTCCTCCAGTTCACCCTCCCTTTCTTTTCTCTTTTCTTCTGCCTCCTCCTGCTCTTCTATCACCCTCTGCTCTTCTACCTCCAGTGGTTGTTCTAACTGAGTTGAAACTCGTTTCGTTTTTCGTCCTCTTACAGGGGCAACCAACATTGAATCTGGTGCCCCCTGTGATTGATCAGATTGGCTGATTTTAATGCCCTCCAAGTTAGGTTGGAGTCCGTCTCTGAGGGCGTTCAGTTCAGATTCAAGGATGTCCCTCTCAGACTGGAGGGTATCATACATGGACTGGAGGGCACCTATGTGATTCCGGAGGGAGTTACGATCAAACAGGATGGCACCGTACTCAGTCTGGAGGTTGTCGCGCTCGAACCGGAGGGTGTCTCGCTCAGATCGGAGGGTGTTACGCTCAAACTGGAGGATGTTGTGCTCAGACTGGAGGGCGTCATATTCAGACCGGAGGGCGTCTCTCTCGGATCGGAGAGTATTACGCTCGGACTGGAGGGCGTTGTGCTCGGACTGGAGGGCGTTGTACTCGGACCAGAGAATGTCGCGCTTGGGCTGGAGAGTGTCGTGTTTGGACTGGAGGGCATCGTGCTCGGACTGGAGAGTGTCGCACTCAGACTGGAGAGTGTTGAGTTTGGACTGGAGGGCGTTGTACTCGGACCGGAGAGTGTCTCGCTCAGATCGGAGGGTATTACTCTCAGAACGGAGGGCGTCGTACTCAGACTGGAAGATATCATACTCGGACTGGAGGATGTCCCTCTCAGACTGGAGGGTTATACGCTCAAACTGGAGGGCGCTGTACTTAGACTGGAGAGCATTGTGCTCTGACCGGAGGGTGTCTTGCTCAGACTGGAGGGCGCTGTACTTAGACTGGAGAGCATTGTGCTCTGACCGGAGGGTGTCTTGCTCAGACTGGAGAGTGTCAAGTTTGGATTGTAGGGAGCCTTTCTCATTTCTGAGAGCCTCTCCCTCATACCAAAATGAGTCTCGTTGCTGTAAGAGGTCTCTTCTCTCAACTATGAGACTCTCCTTCTCATACCAGAGTGCGTCTCGTTGTTGTAGGAGGCTATTTCTCTCAGCTAGGAGACTCTCCTTCTCGGCCCAGAGTGCATCTCGTTGTTGCAGGAGGCTATTTCTCTCAGCTAGGAGACTCTCCTTCTCAGCCCAGAGATTCTCTCGCTTGGCCTGGAAACTCTCTCGCTCATTTCGTACTGCCTCCCTGAGACTCTCTTTCTCAGCCTTAAGACTCTCTCTCTCAGCTTCCAAAACTTTTTCCCTCTCTGCCCTTTCAGCTCTGAGACTCTCTCTCTCAGCTTCCAAAACTTTTTCCCTCTCTGCCTTTTCAGCTCTGAGACTCTCTCTCTCAGCTTCCAAAACTTTTTCCCTCTCTGCCTTTTCAGCTCTGAGACTCTCTCTCTCAGCTTTGAGACTCTCTCTCTCAGCTTTGAGACTCTCTCTCTCAGCTCTGAGACTCTTTGGAATGGTATTGAATAAGGCCCGATAAGCTTTAGCCAGGCCCCAAGTCATTTGTGCCTCCTGAGATCTTCCTGAGCCACAACATTCCTGTCTCAAATATTCTATCAAACTTTCGGGATTCTTCAAGTGTTCAGGAGTAAAGCTCCATGACACTGAAGATGTCTTTCCCTTAAAAATCTCTCCAAATCCTCTCCACACTCCCTGCCATTCAGTATTCTCTGGTTCTGGGGAAGACTTCCTCAGAATGTTATAAATCCAGATACTGATAAATAGAACAATAAACAGTAAGTTTAGGGAGATTGACACGAGAAACTCAATTGACAGTGTGGTCAACTGGGCTTTCAAAAACTGTATAAAAGATTCAAAAAAAGAACGAGGAACATGCTCGAAAACCACCATTTCTGTAATATTAGTTGCTCCTTTTGGAGCTTCTGGAGCTGTATGCAGGTACCAAGTAAGCATTTCTAAAAATGGTTTCAATCGATTGTATATGCCTATAGCCCCATAGATAAAAGTGGCGAGCTTAATTATGGCCCAATAGGTTTGGATCATTACAACGGAAGAACCAATAGCATGCAATGCTTTGCAAAATAATTCAATTAGAGGCCACATTCTTATTTATTTATTTATCTATTTTCTTCAACAGCGGGGAAAAAAAGTAGAGCTCAAGTTTACAAAATATACTGGGCTGTTGGCAGTCTGCCTGGATTTCAAGACCTCAAAGTTTGTAAACTATTCCGGGGTATTGGCGGTCCGCCTGGACTTTTCAAGGTCAAGCTCCCAGGTGCAGAAACGTAAACTTAGATAGCTCCTTAACGAGAAAACTCTGTAAAAACTCTGCAGCTCTGTAAGAAGCTAAAAGAACAGCAGAAAAAAAAACGGCAACTTGCCACAGCTGGAAAAAAAAACGGCAACTTGCCCGATTCTCCACCAAAATCCTGTCGTGGGTTAGCCTAAAATCTACCTGCACCCATGACAGGGGGCAGTCGGCCCGCAGGCCGCTGGCCCAGAAAGGAAAGGAAAACAGGGAAAGAGAAAATAAATACAGCGGCAACGATCTAAGGAGGCACACTATTTTACTAAATACTATATCGGAATACAGAATAACACAATATAATACAATATAATTGGAATTAAAGCTAACGAATCAAGTAAAATAAGAGAGAGTGAGTCCCGAAACCGAGAGGCCTACTGTAACTCTAGGCGAAACGGCTGGAACGCTCCCACACGGCTCTCCCCCTGGCTGGCAGGATCCAAGAGAGCGAGTCCAGCACTGAAGTGAGATTATATAGTCCTGGTCATTTGACTGACCGTGGTGCTCCCTGGGACATGTAGTCTTCTTTCTGTGAGCAGCAGATTCGTCAAAATTATCTATGCTTAACATGATGTTATGATGTGGAATACTGATAGCAAAATTACAAAGTTGCAAACCCATGACACCATCAAATTAAAAATGGATGCTGTTAATGGTGACCATAGAAAGATGTATCTTATTTAGAAAAAGATGATCAAGGAAAAAAAAGAAGGTTATGAAACAACATGATCTGTAATTCTGTTTGCAACCTGATGCTCTCTGTTATGGTAGTCTTGATGGAAGGGAAATACAACTCCAGTACAGCTGTGCATGTTGTCATCCCATCTGCAGTGCATCCAGTGCATAAATACATCCTGGAAAGTATTGCCCAAAATACAACATGGGACTGTAACAAAAGAGAAAGAATTTATATTAACTTACTCAAGTCTCAAAGGGATGAAAAAAAAAAATACACTTTTGGAAAATATCAGCTCATTTTTTATGTCTGCCTCAAACCTGAAATACTTATCAGATATAAGATTTGTGTTATTAATCTTATTTAAAATATAAAGCGTAATGATGTGTACCTTAAAACTTAGGTAGGTTTTTGGATATCACTGGATGATCTGCCCCAAGTTTGTCGTTCTTAATCCATTAAAAGACAGGCCTGCTTGTAAATCCACAGGTACAGATAAGAAGTCACTGTTTGACTGTGTCTGAACCCTTTTCAGATGAAAAATGTCAGTGGCAGAAAGGGAGGCTGAATTATTTTTTAAAAGGGTTTTCAAAGATTCTCATGATTCCTCTGGTATCAGTTAAATGTGACATGTCCATAGACGTGGCTGTTTTTTAGGGTGTAAAAGCAAGTAAATGCTGTAGTTTTCATCTCTGTGTAAAAAGAAAATGCTGCAGTATGTGTAAGTGATCAATTTGCCTTGCAGTACCAGAAAGAATCCTGTCTTCCATAATTAACATATAAAGAGATATTTTGAGGTTCAAATGATTTGTGACCGTGTACCTGTGACAGTGAAAAAAAGTGCATATGTATGTGTATTTCTGTTTGGATGCATATATATCACATATGTAAATGATATATAATATATCCATAATAACCTTTGCCACTTACATACTGCCATTTAAGCTGTCAGAGTTCTGTCATGATGATAGCTCACCTGCATACATGCAAGCTTTTGTAAACTGGTACAGCTCTATATCCCAGATTTGTTCCTGTTTGCAAGGAGGACCTGATGAACAATTTTACATAGAGTAGCTTTGTAATCTGCAACACTCAGAGGTGGAATTTAGATTTTTGTGCTTGGAAATGGAAGCAGGAATCAAGTCTCCTCTTTGGAAAAATGGTCGAGATTAACTCAAGAGAACTTCTGCAGCCTGGCTGAGGCACAAATGCAGGCATTCACAGGAATGGCTCATTGGGGGAAGTCTGTGGAGACTGCCGGCAAGCCAGGAGGAGTTACTCACTTCCTCAAACCCAAGGTTAATTTCTCAGCAATTGCCAGTTCTAAATCTGGGATGAGTTCACTTCTTACATAGTTGGACTTCCCCACTGTTTGTGCAAAAGCATGGCCCTGATTAGGGGGAGAGTTGTTGAGAGGGTATGTGCTGCTGCAAACGGCAGGCGTTGCTGCTGCTTAGGGGGAGGAAGGGAAGGGACTCAGCAGATTGCAGAAGCAGGGCTGCAGTGAGGTGGGGGGAGTTCTGCACACATGGGGGCTGCAGCCAATTTTCAGCCTTTGTGCCCACCTGCAGGAATGGCAAACCTGGGTAACAACTTGAGCAAATGGGAAATGATCGATGAGGAAAGCACTAAATCCATCCCCACTGCTAAGTCTTATCCCTCTTAAAGTTGGAAAAGAGAATGTATTGTTTTAGAGAAGAACACTGGAAATTGTGTAATTTTGGATGTGAATGTATCTGCTCTTGCGCTTCTAACTATAGTATTTGTTCAAAGGAAAACAGACTTATTGAGGAAATTCCTTTGCAAAAAAGAGTTGTCCAGAGTCCTTTTTTAAAATCCTGTAATATAATTAAAACCAGGGAAGTCAAAGTGAACTGCAGTAACACTTTAGGGTGTTAATTTTGAAGTCTGTACTTTCAAAAACGAAATATCCATATGAAAAAGGAAGAATTAGTACATACTAATAATACAGAAATCATTCTTTACCCCTCCATTGCTTTTGCACATTCTGTTAAAGTCTTAATCTAGCAAGTTAAATTATTTTGGGCCTAATTCTGAAAGGGTGCTTCCTATACATCACTCCATTCAAAATCTCTTTGTAATTAATTCTAGTAAATATTTTCAGCAGTGTCTTCAAAATGAGTGGAGTTGCTCTGGGTTTTCTCACTGTGAAATATGTTTAAAAAGTATTTGGGAGCCAAATGCTTTAGAATGTGCTCTTCTGACAGTGAAATGGATCACGGAGGCTCATGTACCAGGGGCTGTTGCACTCTCAGCTATCGTCTTCCCCCTCCTCAGCATTTTTTAAGAACTTTCTTGAATCCACTTTTCTGACTAAAAATGCCTTCAAACCATTCTGCCTGTGAAAAGGTAGAAAAAAAATGCAACCTTCTAGATCACCCTTGAATAAATTGTAAAGGAAGAGATTTGTTTTTCTTCTGCAGGATGACCAGATTGGTTGTTTTTTCAGACAAGTGCAATTAATTCTCATTCCAGGGATCCTCTGAATGCCATGCATGCACAACAAACATGGATGTGTCTACTGTCAGGGTAGGAGTGAACCCTCTAAGCGCTGCTTGTGCTCTTTGTTTGCAGGGGAACTGGAAGTGGTCCAGAAGGATGGGGAACGCAAGGTCCATAGCCGACAGCAGCTCCCAGTGGGGACGACGTGGGGGCCCTTCACAGGGAAGATGGATCTCAACAACAACACCTTGGTATGTAGGTGCTCCCAAGCACCTTGCTTCTGTGGGGGACAGCCTGGGTCGTTATGCAGCCGGAGCATTTGGAAAACAGCCTTTGTTAGCTCTCATGGGCAGTGGTATTGGGATCACTTCAAATTAGTGAGCCTATTGCAGCCGTCCACGTAAAGATATTTGTAACACAGGTTAATAATAGTAACCTTGCTATTTTACAGGAAGAAAGGAAGTGTTATTTCCTTGTTTTCAGAACCATGCTGCTCCCTTTCGGCAGCAGCATCTGATTTTTAGTATTGTGTAAAGTTTTTCATAGCATCAGTTGTTCAGTATTTAATTTATATTATTGGGTGGCATAGAAGATAAATAGCTACACTGGTTTAAGCTAAAATTTATTGTCTGACTAAATAATAAGATTGTTGAATGTAGCAAAATGTCTCACTGGCTTACAGTTGTTTTGGAAGATATAGAAAGACATTTGCCATGTACTATATATTTTAACTGGACTTTTAATTATTATTCTGATGCAGAAAATATGTGGGCCATATTACTTGTAAGTAATATTTTTCTGACCTCAGCTCCACATGCTGAAAATCCATGTTGTTCCTAGTTCTTCATTTCATTTTTGTTTGAATTGGTTTCAACCCTGAGCTTCAATATTATCTGTATATAGTTCAGATCAGTTTTCCAGGAATATCTGGAAAGGTGAGCCCATAATAAAAGAAGCAACAAACAACTCTAGGAAAAGGGGCTTAGGCAATTTGGGAGTATACATTCCCCATGAGATACTACTAAAAAGTAGTTCAGTTCTATCACTACTTGCAATTACAGATTTTGCATGAAGGGATTAACACAAAAACCCGTGGAACTATTACACAGTTCTGTATTACACACCTCTGGGGCAGATGCATCTCTGCTGTAAATTGAGAACTGAACTTCCCAGTGTAAGGGATATCATCCTGTTATTGGAAGAACTGAAGAGTGGGAAGTGCTGAGTTGCTAAGGCAGCATCAGCAGACACAAGAGAGAGGGGACATGTGGAGCTGGATGAGAGGAGGAAGCTGAAATTCTTTCACTCTTCCCTGGAGAACCTATGCTCTTGTATTTGAGATCTATTTCTGAAAGCTCACCTGGATAAAGGATGCATTTTCAAAAGTAATGGACGCTATAAGTGTCTTACACTTAGAAAGGGAAAAAATGGAAAATTGGAATACCTGTCTTCATTTTCTCCATTTTCCTCATTTTGTTTTTATTCTTAGTTTGTTAGTCTATAAGCATTCTCAAAATGATTTTCACAAAATCTCATTTGTGACAACTATCTGTGACTCAAATGGTCTTTCTTAGATTCCAGTCACAACTCTCATCAATGTCCATGCAACAGAAACCTTAGTATTGATGTGTCTTGAGGTCAGTTTGTATAAGACCTTAGGAAAAACACTAGCTTTGTGTTCTACCTATTGCCCTGACCACTTCTACCTCTTCCTCAGGTGTATGAAACTTGAAGTTAATGTTTGAGTATGGGAGCTGTTGATGATTGAGCTGTCACTACAAAAGTTATTATTATCAGATATCCTTAGGATCAGTTTCATTTTGTTTCATGTTTATATTCTGAAGCGGGGTGGAACAACTGCAATCCTTCCTGCAGGAGCTTTCTTCTCTCTCAGTTTTACAGGCATACATTAGGGTCTGCTATTACTTTGAAATCTGGACTTTTTCTGTAACAGAAACAATTAGCTAAAATATTTTGTTTTTTACTAAAACCATAGTGACAATAATAGACTTTTTCTTTTGGTGGTTATCATGAGGTGGAATGACTTTCTCAACCTAATTCAGAGAGATGTGGGATAAAAATGTTCAGAAGGACTTCTGTCTTCACTAAGTTGGGAAGGTCCTTCCTTGCTTCTTGTCAATTTAGAAAGTCTAATTTTTGCTGACATGTTAGATTTTATTTCTGTTCAGCCTGCTATTTATCACAAATGCATTTTGTAATCTGAAAAAGTACCTGTAAATGGAAACGTAGTCCTTAGCAATATTGTTTTGACCCCCATTCTCTGAGACAGTTAAAACTGAACTGGGTGTGGTCTTGAGTCATCTTCAAAGTTGAATCTAACTTTGAAGTTTGCTATGCTTTGAGCAGAAGTTTGACAGGAGGTGCCTTCTGACCTGAATTATTCTGTGTTTCTAAGTAATATTTCTTTTTCCCAAGTATCATGTGTTTCCTGCAGTCCTACACTTGTTAGTTTCAAATGCTGCGTAAAGAAATGTAAATCCTTTGGTAGATCCTTAATTTACAGTATAAACGACACAAACCCAGTACCAGCTTCAACATTTTTCCTCTAGCATTTTTTTTCCCCTTTGAAATGATTCTAGTTTATTTACGATATTTCTGTTTGCTTTGCACATTTGATTCCTTTCCTCATTGCCATACATGCTCTCTGTTGTTCACAAGGGGACTTTGTGTTTGTTTACTTAAGTTATTTGTATCAGTTTTGGAAAGCTCATTTGGGTAAAGCCTTAACGTTTCCAGAATTCAATCAAACTTTCGCATCAGCTGCTGATGTCAGGTTTAGTTCATTTCTTAATGAGAACTTCAAACATTGCACTGTTACAGACATCAAATCATCTCTGGAAAAAAGCTTTAATGTGTATTTTTAGTGTAGAGAGAAAAGGAAAGAAAAAAATAGTGGAACTCAGTTAAGTACCACAATTCTTGCAGCTGGACTCCTTCTTAGAAAAGATGTTGGTGGTTACTAGTAGGTATTTTACCTGACTTCACGGACTTTTAGGGTTAGCAATAGCACTTAGCCTCACAGGATTTACTTGCCTTGGGATTCACTAAGCAGTATGTTACTGCTTACTTGCTGTCCTTTCACCCAGCACTTTATACAGTCATTACTTATAATATCAGGTAAAAGTGGCTCATATTTCAGTCATTGCTATGGTGCTGAACAAAGACTCATTGCTGTTGGCTCAGGAGACAGAGCAAGTTAATTAATTCAGCATGGTAATTAATTGAGTCACTGTGCCAGATGTCAAATACTTTTTAGATCTTTCAAGTTTCTGTCTTGAAGTATATTAACAATATACATCTCAGAGCAGGAGAAGGTTGGGTACCTTGAACGAAAACGATTTAAGTGCTGTTCAAAGTTGCAACAGGAATAGCAGCTGTTGACTTCATCAGCAGTGCCACAGCACTGTCAGGAGATGCGATGGAGCATGGTCCCTTGTCATGATTTCAGAGTACTTCAACTCTAGTGGTAGACTTGAGAGCTCAATGACTAATCACGTTCTTAATTTTTGTCATCTAAGAGTCAGCAAACAATCATGAATTTTGAAACATTTAACACTCATTATGCCATAACTTGCTCCATTGCATTACTACTGCTGAAAAAATCTGTACACAGCCATCAGAAATCTTATTAGTGTTGCTTTTTAAGAACAAAGAGCGAACATAAATATTAGAAGTTTTCTAGGCATTTAGTTCCCATTTCAATATGAATTTAAGAACTCCTTATGCCATTATCTAAACACTTATAGTCATCTATTTGCATACTTATATTTAGAGTGATAAATCTCCTATTTTGACAGTTTTAATGACCTGTTCCTGTAATTTAGCCAAACTGGAACAATGCTCTTGCTGCTGGTTTTTGTACCTATAGGCACAGTTGGATGTTCTTTCCTTTTCCCTCCATTCCTCTCCCGTTCTCATTCCTTTCTGCTGCAAGGATAGCGGTTGACAATCCCAAGAAAATGAAATGCCAATGTTTTGAAACTGAACCATCACAGTGCATGGATGCCTGAAGGTAATGGCATTGCCATTTTGTACTGGGCAAGTTTGCTGTCATACCTATATGTGACCAAAAAAAAAAAAAATTCTCAGGATTATAAGAGAAATACGAGGGCTATTCTGAATGTAATGTCTCCTGTTTTATTATGTCCCAAGACATCAGAGGCAGATGTTGGTGATGTGGCCATAGCGGTTGAACCTGCCCACCAGTATCCCATTAAATGCTGTTGCTGTGTGAGAGATGGCAGCAGAGGGGCAGTCTGACAGAATGGTGCCTAACATGGAAGTGTGGATGAAGCAAAGGTGTGGAACTGCAGAAAATTGGCACCCACTGACATTCATTGATGCTTGCTGAATGTTTCTGGAGACTAAACAGTGGATGTGAGCACAGTGAGGTGGTGGGTGGTGTGTTTCAACAGAAATCATAGAATCATAGAATCATAGAATCATAGAATATATCAGGTTGGAAAAGACCTTAAAGATCAAGTCCAACCATGCACCAACCATATTACCCTAACTCTAACAACCCTCCACTAAATCTTGTCCTTGAGCACCACATCTAAACAGTTGTTAAACACATGCAGGGATGATGACTCAACCAACTCCCTGGGGAGCCTATGCCAGTGCTTAACAACCCTTTCTGTAAAGAAGTTTTTCCTGATATTCAACCTAAACTTCCCCTGTTGCAACTTGAGGCCATTTCCCCTCGTCCTTTCACCTGTCACCAGTGTGAAGAGACCAACCCTGCTCTCGCTGTAAGCACCTTTCAAGTATTTGAAGGGAGCAATGCCATCTTAGCATCTGTGAAACAGTGGGTCATCTCTGTTGGTACCCATTTTTAGTAGCGTGGCATGCAGGCTCTTGTTCATTGCTGGCCAAAATGCACAGCTAATGGTGTTGACTGTGTTGACAAACAGATCTTTTTAGCTGAGAATTTTCTCTATCAAGTAGTCTTATTGTGCACTCTATATCTACTGTAGTCCATGGAAATAAATAAAAGGCTTTATTTTTGATTTCTTGAGATTTATTGAAAGAAGATGCCTTTTCAAACCTTCTATGCTCAAAAGAGATTGACAACATATTCCTGGGTCTTCTTGAGGATAAATATCAGTGTTTTGACTAACAGACACATAAGTAATTTTGTTCAAGACTGTTTTATTAATCTACAGTTGATGAGCTCTAAAGAAAGACAACAGGATTAAATCAGTACCTTTGGCAGGGAGGCTCCAACTTTGTGCCTTGCTGCATCCCTCGAAGTTCTGTAGTTCCTAGGTACCTAAAAGCAGTTGGAAATGTATTTCTAAGGCAGCAACTGATAGCTTGTGACTATAGTCTTCAAAAGGAAAGTGAGTTTGCACACATGCCAACTATAATGTGAGCAGGCTGGTGAGAAGAATGGAAGACAGTTCGAGAAGGATCATACAAACCACTGAAATCATATGTGCTGCATGTAAGCAGATCTAAACTTAAGTTGCTAGCAGCTTATTTAAGAAGCAGCAGTTTACTTGCTTTTCCCAGCTGTAAATATTTTCCTTGTCTCCCTGAAATAGAAGAAAATCTCAAATATCATGACTGCATTCAGTGTTTCTCAAGAAGCTGCACAGAACCACATGGCTTGTGATGAAGGTCAAGCTGTGGATGATGCCATGGCTCTGGTAGCAAGTGGAGGCATTTAAGATGTGATTTCCTTTGGCGGCAGCCATCTAGTTTTTGGTGTTAATCTGTGCCCATGGCAGGATTTTGTGAAATGAAACAATGAGCGGCTGGATCCTGCCCCCTATTCTTGTGGTCTTGTCACAAGGAGGAGTGCGTGGTGCAGGCCTGTATCATTCTGATAAGGAAAAGAGGATTCAACATGGCTGTGACGGGAATCCGTGGGAAGAAAGTGTGCAGGGTTGGACCAGGCGAGCAATGGGATACAGCAGAGACCCTTTAATGGGATCTGGGAGGTTCAGTGCCAAAGCTACACTTTTCCTGGAAGATAGCCTCACAAAACAGTTTATTGGGTAGTGCTGTGAGGGGCTGAGGAGCCAAGGTTCAAAATGCAGTTAAGTTATTCATTCGCTAATCTGCAGCTGGTCACTGCAGGTCAAAAACCTCATATCTGTAGTAGCCAGCAACTTTTAATCTCCAGAGTTGCAGTATGAGAGTTTGCTGGGCACTTGGTTGAGGTTTGTGTGGCCACAGAGAGTGGCAGCCTGTGCTTAGGCTGCCTCTGGTTTTGTTGTTTAAACATAGAAATATGTAAGGTAGGTTTTGTCTTTAGTGAAAGACAAATGGGGATGTTGGCTCTTATTAGCACAGTGATTTCTGTGTTTCATTACCAAAAATAGTATATTGAGTCACAAGCTGTGAATCTAATCTTTACTATCCTGGTTTCGTATCTGTGACATCAAGTGTCTACAAAAGCATTTATTTCAGTTTTTCACTGTTATTACTGACAGGTTAAACATTAAAACTGTGGTTTGGAAGCACTTGCTTCTTTCTGAAATACTGGGAGACTTTAATGTAACAATATTTCTGGACAGCAAATCACATTACGCTTACTGTGATGTACATTTGTACTATGCGAGCATCACTGCCAGCCACTTCACACAATGTGAACATTTTAAAAAGCTGAGATATGTTGATGTGATGTGGAAACCCTTATGGCCATCCTCAGCGACCTTTGAGAACATTCCCTCACATTTCCACACTATTTTTAAGATACCCTCCCCTTTTAGAAAGCCATGTATTTGAGGGGGAAGGTAATGACAGAAGATTTTCTTTTAAACTTTTGTCCATAGCCATTTTTAGCCATTTTTTCTAAACAAACAAATAATCAAGCAAAACAGCAGTTGTTTCTGCTCCTTTGTTGACATTTACACAACAGAGTTAATTTAAAACATGTTGCTAATACGATAGCAAGATATGGTAATGATCTGAATAAACACTGTTCTTGAAAAATCAAAAGAGGTTTACTTAAGCTTGAGAAAGGGGTTTCCAGAGTGCTGGGAAATGATGAAAACCACATTCCCTGCAAATAGAAATGTACGTACTGATCACACACCACTGTCTAAGTTCTGTTATCACGCTGGTGTTAATACTGTTGTTAACATAGCCTTAATTTTAAGATACTACATGTTTGAGAGGCATGCAAATATGTTTCTTTCCTGTTTTTCTTGGTGTTTTTTTGTTTGTTCATTTAAGCAAAACAAGGAGACAGGATTGAAATCCATTGTTCCTTTTTGTTTCTTTATTGCTGAATCAGTTATTTCAGAAATGGAGTATTATGTAGGGGATTCACTCATAAAAACACTTTTTTAAAATTACTTTCCCATGTCTGCAGCCCTTATTTAGAACTATACATGCCCATGGTTCATTTTGGCACCTTTTTATCTAAACAACAGAACTTTACATATATTGAAAACTATGACTGGTCACTTTGGAAGGTTTTAAAAAGTTCAGTTACTTGGTACTTGCTATAAGCATGTCCATTAAGCAGACATTATCCTAATACTCTCCTAATTAAGTAGCAGATACTACCAAGTATTCTCATTAAACTGAGAGAAAACTCAATAAGCTCGCTGTCCCATTTCAGTGAGCTTATTTCAGTAGGGAGGTGCTTCTTAAAGTGGGATGCATCCCAGGGAGGATCACTCGGTGGCTGCTGAGAGCTGAGTGGGAAAAAGATGGGGCAGAGACAGGAGTCCAGGTCAGAAAAGGGAGAAGAAAATTCAGTTCAGCAGAAACAGAGAGAAGCACCAGCTGTGGATGCTAGGATGTTCTGTTTGGAATGTGGAAAAAAGCAGAGAGAAGACATATTGCAGCACATACGGCACTGTTCCACTGACTTATATGTTGAATGTACAGAGCACCACTGCAACAACCTGTGCGCAGGAAGGTGTTCTTGTGCTGCTGGACTACAGGCATCCAGTCTGATCCTCCCTGTACCACAGGCTCTACACCTCAAACATTTATTTTGCAATTGATGATTTTGCAGAATTTGTAACACAACTTTTTGAATGTGAATGTAGTCCTATTTAGGAAGTTTGGATGAGAGGAGGAATTGATTTAATTCCTTTTAAGGTGGCTCATACAGCTCAGTACACTAAACACCTAATGGGCGCAGTTCAGCATTCACGTTTGTGACGAGGAGTTTAACGCTTCTATTGTCCTTGGAGGAATTTTTTTTAAGTCATACTTTTTGTAATGATATTTCTTCTTATTTATGGAACGTGTATCAGTATAGAATAAACAGATATAAAATGTCAGATTGAAGTATTTGGAAGTTTTTGAAATATCTTTTTCTCACTAGATATCAAACTTTTTTTTTTTTTTTTTTTACATGGAACCAAAGTTTGGTTTCTATAATGTTGATACATTTTATTAGTAGTTTCACATCCATAGAACAAGTGCAGGAAAATCTAGCTGCATCATTCTAGTGGAACGTAAAGCCATGAAGGTGCCTGTGTCTATGAAGATATATGTGTTGGTAAGCCAAGAATTCTATGCTTATGAGGGGCTCTGAGCTGAAAGACTTGCAGGCTTATATTCTCTCAATAACTGTTATAAGGATAAAATATCCTGGATATTCCTGGGTTTCTCTGGGGAAACTACATAAAGCCCACATAGTTGTCCTTTGCATATGTTGCTAGTGGAGGAGAGCAATGTGATGCCCTTGTGGTGGCACTTGGGAGAACACTGAGGAGTGCATTCTATAAGACCTATGGAAGCAAAGCAAGCAGTTGTTTGGAATTGAGTGTGCTGTAGTTGAAATTCTAATGCAAAAAGAAAATTCACCATTTATAGGTTTCAGAATTGTGCTAATGAAAGTGCAGACCACAGTACCACTCTCACATACATTATCTCTGAAGCAATAACAAGATTTGAAGTTGTTGCCTGTCCTTATTTAAGACTTTGAGTAAATGAGTAGATCAATGAATGGTTTCAATGAAGACAGTGTCCACTTGCTGCTCACTTCAGCACAGCATAATAGAATGATCAAAATTCCAATTGGTTCCCTCTCTCTCTGAAAGGCTTCAGAGGAATAGCCTATACAAGATCGATTGAAAAAAGAAAAAAAAATAAAAATAAAAAAAAAATAGTTACGTAATTGCCAGCCAAATTAACTGCATTTTGTGAAAGTATTTCTTTGAAGTTTTGAATTGAAAGAAATATCCAGCAAGTACAGTTAGCACAGTATGTGTATTCTCTTTATATACATACATACACAAATGCAAGGGCAGGAAAATATACATGTATACATTTATACATACATATGCTGGTGTTTGCAAGCATATGAAAGACATTATGATAAGGTCTCTTGGGTGGTAGTTTTTCAGAGCATGGGAGCCCAGGAAGGCTGGGAATACTTTAAGGAAGTAATTTTAAAGGTGCAAGAACTGACCATCCCCAAGTCACGGAAGAAAAGCCGACAGGCAGGGAAGCCAGACTGGCTGAACAGAGACCTTTGGGTGGAACTCAAGGGCTAAAGGAAAGTTTATGGTCTCTGGAAGAGTGGGCAAGCTACTTATGAGGATTACAGGTATGTAGTGAAGCTGTGAAGGGAAAAAATTAGAAAAGTCAAAGCCCATCTAGATCTGAACTTGGCCACTAAAGCAAAGGACAACAATAAAGCACTGCAGAGACACTGGAGACTGCAGCCCTTAAGGCTCTGCTGGGATGTGTCCATGAGGCACCAATGCAGGGCATCCATCCCTGTACTCCTGGGCAGTCCCAGCCAGCTGCAGCAGTGGGAGTTATGAATTGTTTCGCATTCATGTCATGTCTTAAACATTCAAGCATTTCAAACTTTTGCCCAGTATTTTTTTTTAACTAATTCATTTTATGTTATTTCATGGACTAGAGAAAAGGGGAAAATATTTCAACATAACAACAAAAATGTTTTGCAAATTTAAAAGCCTCAAATATAGTTACAGTCATGTATTTTCTTTTCTTTTAATTTGAGCTCCTTAGGGAATAATTGTGTTTTAAATAGAGAAAATAATGCCTTTTCCCTGTGTGCTCTAGGGAAGGACAGCAGAGTGCTACTGATGCATTTAGAATACACTACATAGCATTTGAGATATCATCATAGTTTTTGCATATTATTTTCTCTGAGAAAATGACATAATTTTAAACGTTTCTGTTGCAGATCAATATTTCCCATCTTTTTTGACATTTTATTTTAATGTATGCCTGAAAGCAGCAGAAAATATTTTTTTTAATAAAAGATTCATATATGTTAGTTATTATTATTATTTATGTTTTTATTTAGAAGCAACTTTTCAGTTAACACATTCCGCCATGATTTTTTTTTGCTTTGAGCTGTGTGGTTGCACGCAGAGCTCTCCAAACTGAAGGAGGAGTGACCACGCTTTCTAAAAGACGAATCTGGCACTTGTGCCATGTGTGAGGACAGAGACAAGCTGGGGGAGCTGAGGGAGGTATGTTTGGTGCGGGGAGGTGACGAAGGGTTCTTCCCTCTCTCTCCCTCTTGCAAGCTGTTGTCCTCACTTTGGGAAGAAAACTGGGACAGATTAGCATAAAGAGAGAAGTGAAGCAGCAAACAATAGTAGGAACAAAATATCTTGGTCTCTGGTGTGTTTGCTTATGCTTGGGATTGACCAGCAATGGGAGAAGTGTAGGTGCAGTAGGGACAAAGCTGCTGACCCACGGCTTCTGGCATCGCAATGCTGGGAGGTAGCTGCAGCCAACCTGTCTGTGTGGCTGTCCAGAGACACTTCTGACATCTCTCAAACTTGGCTTCAAAAGGCCTAAATTAGACCCGCTTTTGCAGGAAATGGCAGATGGGACATTATGGCAAATGAGACAGTTGGTCACACAGTGGAGGATACCCTTTTCAAAATGTAATTGAAATATAACAAGGGCTTGCTGGGAGATAAGAAAGTGAGCCTCTGTGCTTGTTTGGCACGTCCCTCATTAATTTCCTGCAGTTTTTTTCCTTAAGAATATTTCTTCTTCCTGCTCCAGTTTCTTGCTAATAAAAGTTAGGATTAACATGTGGCAAATGAACTGATTTTAAATGAATGTTGATTTTTCAGCGCATTTTTTTCCAGCTTGATTTTGGACTTTGCTTTTAAGTGCTTGGTACTATTTTCTTAAGAAATACTGTCTGTTTTCTGAGGATCAGTGTCTCAGGTTTCTGTGTCAGAGATGTGAGAAGAGAGAGCAGTGGCATCGCATTCTCAGGATGCCAAACGTGTGCACTTTGATCTGGTGCTCAGCATGCCTCAGGGAGTAAGCTGCATCTTGATTTCTCTAGTCAGCCACCCGCAATCAGGTATCGGGGCCCCGATTAGGAAGGCAGAAAAACAGTGAACACACCGTGGGCTGGATGTGGAAGCCTTTGTGAGAAGGCTACTGGCATCAGCAGCGTCATCAGCACTTGTTCTCTGGTGCAGTTTCTGGAGCAGTAAATGCCCTTAACGCTCAGTAACAACAACAGGTACCTTTGTGCACTGATTTGAAAGCTCTCCTCTCTCCCCACCATGGTTAACATTTCATTGCAGAATGGAAAATGAAAAGGATATCCATGTTTTGAGATCTTGACCTCTTGCAAATGTGAGACCACTCAGAGTGGCTGTTCCTCCTTAACATTCCTCGCATGCCCTCCTCCAAGCCAGTAGCTTGCACTTGGCGCAGTGCTGGAGTGGCTTTGTAGTCACACCTGCGCCTCTTGCTCTGTCTGTGGCATGCACCCATGGGCAAAACAGCTTCTCTGTACTTCAGTAAGCATTTCCCTGTCATTTATCCCAAGGGGACTCAGCTGGAGTCTTATTCTTTATTCACTGTAACTCCTGTAATTTTGAAGTCTCCTTAACTCTTCAGAAGTACAAGTGTGGTATTATCAGAGTTCTCCTCGTGTCTCTGGCTGCTCTGTGGGACTTGCAGAATGCTGTGAGGCATGGGGAAGCAAAGAGGCTCGGCTCTGACATCCACTGCTATCCCCATGGCCTCGCAGCATCCCCATGGCCTTGTAGTGTTCAGGCTCATGAGAGCTGCAGCAGCAAGAAGCACTGATGGTATTGCATCAAAATTTTTGGGTTAACAAGGATTACAGACAACATGTGAAGTATGCAAATCTGCCAAGGTGTTAGAGATCACAGTTTATAGGCCCGCAAGTTGTTTCTTACTGGTTGTTTATGTTCATTGGAAAAACATAAAGGGAATGCAAAACAACTAGAAATGTTAAGGGCTGGTTAGTATGTTAGGACTTGAGCTTGCACAGTTCTGAGGTGCAGGAGGAGGTGCTGAGTAACCCCAGTCTTTCATTCAGAGCAGTGGGGCTAAGGGATGCCTAGCATTTCATGACACTGAACACCACCAGAATAGTCTGTGAGCCTCTCTGTGGAAGATAAATATTTCTTATTTAGTTTGACCTTGGAGATGGAACTGGTTTGATAGGGTTAAGGTCAATGAGTATATTATTTTTAGACCAGATACAGAGTACATGGATGGTTCTGCTTTATTTTAGTGTGTTAACATCTGGCAGCATTCTGTGTTCCATATGCTGCTGATTGTCCTGATACATTCATCTTCAGTGATTATCAAAAAGATTTCAGTGCTCTGGAGTTAATCACACATTTCAGAAGACAAATACATGAAGACAAGTGGAAAAGCAGTGTGTGGGTTTCTGTGCATAAGACCAAGATTTGGGTAATCTTGTCAAGTGCTCAATTAATTTAGAAAAGAAATATTTCAAAAATTGATTTAATTAGTTAATATTTGTGAGTACTGTGAGGAGGAAAAACAGCATATTGGAGCTTGATATTGTTATCACAACAGACATAGAGAAACTGATTCTGCTCTTTTATTTCTAAAAGTGACACACTTAATTCTATTAAGGATGAATAAAGGAGTTTTAGGTCTGCATACTTTTTCCATGTGTCATTTTTGCATAGCTTTTCTATATGAAAGTTTAGCTATGCTTGTGCTAATTCATTACAAAAATCACACACATAACTATCAACTGTCTTTTTTTCTCTTTCTTATACCAGTGTTTTCAGTTTTCCTAGGTTGATAACGTTTTTTCCAGGGCTATCAATTACTATTTTCATTTTATGCTGTTTTGGACTTACATGCTATCAGCTTCAGGGGAAGAAGACTTATGAGTTTCAAAGGGAATCTGCCACAACATAGAAGGTGTTCCCTTTACAGCACCTTCTTTCTGAAAATGCAGAAAGGCTGCTGAGATCAGAGCGAACAAGTAGGTAACAACCAAGCTAAGCGTGATGTCTGTCAGCCTTGTACCCCTCTTACAGTGTTTGCCCTAGCCTGTGCTGACCTCCAGACAGTCAGCTGTGAGGCTACCCTTATTTCTGCAATGAAGAATTCAATTAAGTGAACAACCATACAGTCCAAAATGTAGAAGGATGACACTTCGCTGCCCACACCTCCTTGTAAGACACCCCTTGCATCCCACTCCCCAGCCACAAGAAAAGCACCATGAAATCAGCTGTGGCTATGGCTCTTCAGTGAAAGCCAGGGAGCAGGATCGGCCCACATAGCACTATGCAGGACGTCTGGCCAAGATAAGATGTTAGAAAAGCAGCAGGAAGGCTGAAGTGGCATTTTGCCACAAAAAGAAGGTAGAGAACAAATGAAAGTAGCAACATAGCTACTCAGTATTTCCTTCTTATTTGAATATCCATCATTTCAAAAATAAAATATAATAAAGGCAGTGAAATTTTTAGGGCACATAACATATTGCTATCCAATATTGAGATAAAACTTGTTTTATTTTATCATGCACAAATTTGTTTAGATCTTAGCAGTGGCCACTCTTCCTGTTGCCAATATCTATTAATGATAATTACTTCAAATACAATACTTGCTCAGTGATAGCATCACATCATGGTGAGGAAGATTGTGATCTTATCTAAACCTATTCTGTTTAACTCTGACACTCCTTCTATTATAGTAGGGCCTAGATAAGATCATGCCTGTTAGGATCAGACATTAGTTGGAATCAATATTTGAAAATGTGCCTGTTTTTGCTTAATAGCAAAGTTAGTGTGAGGGTCAGAGTGAGATCATTTGTTGGATGAGATTGTACAGCTTCATCTTGTAACGGAAATGCGTTCTTTGCTTCAGCTGCTGGTGAAAAGTGAAACAAGGGCTCCTTAAAAACTGTACAGCTTCATTACTAATCGCTGTGTGAGGAAGATACAATCATTGTTATGATATTTAACATCTGTAGCGCAGCGGCATGTTGAAGTTCTAGTCAGGAACTGGTGCTCCTTTGTGCTAGACTCTGTCTGCACCTGATACAGAGAGGACAGCTGCTGATCTCTGCTAGCTTATGTCCTGGGCTTACACCAGCCCTGAATGGTGGCAACAAGCAAGTAAGGGAGACATAAGTTAAAGCGGAGATTATGAAGATTAGTTTAATAAACAGCAATTGCATCACAGTAAAGCAGCAGATGTGAGCTTTATAGACATGGTGAATGAAAAAGGCAGCAAGTTTGCAGATGATTTCAGGGAATTGTTCTGATTCGTTAATCTAGTGGAAGAAAATATCAATAATTGGAAGCATTGATTTAGATGGGAATTCTTAAACTCATTGGCTGATAAAGAAAGATATAATCTAGATCAGTGATGGTGAACCTTTTCAGTGCCCAGTGCCAAATTTATTTTGAAAAGCTCAGAAGTTTGTGTGCTGCCAACAGAAATCTTTCAGTGACAAACTCGTTACCAGTGCCAGCAGTGTATGGTAACTGGTGGAGGTGAACGGTAAGAAAACAAAGAGTGCCATAAATGTTGTTTTGCTGAACAATGTGGTTACTGTTTCCATACGATCTTTCGGGTTTGGGTTAAGAAGACCAAATGCCCATGGATATTTGTATAGATCGTTTGAGCGACACTCAAGAACATGAATGTTTCCTCTGTCATAAAAGAAAAATTGAGACAGCATAAATTAAAGTTAATAGTCATGTTAGCAATTGTTTTTGTCATGTTACTGCAAAATAGGAGTGCCACTAGTTCTGTGGCTCAAGATGGAATCAAAGAGCTTTATGTGTAGCTTACTGAGCTAGGTAAGTAGCAGGACTGGACTGGACGGCTCCAGAAAGAATGACTACCAGCGATATTTTAATAGATCTCTTAAATCATTCCAGTGCATAATAAAAACAAGTTTGGAGATTTCCATGCTTTAGCATGAAATGAACTTCTTGTTTGGATGCCTAAATCTGTATTTAGATGAACTTCTAGTATTGTGCCAAGAGATGTTCTGAGACCTAAGCTGGGTTTACCAATCATTTCAGTTCCAGTAATGTCTCTCATTACTGAGTGTTTCTAATCTTAAACTCTAACTTGCAGCTTGACTTTGATTTCCTTCACTGTTAACAGCTCGATTACAGTTCTTCACATTTGACTCACCAATCTAAATTTATAATGCTGTTCTCTGAGAGATGAACATATTTCAGACAGGAGTGGTAGTTTTCATTAGACAAAATAAGAAAGTTTCTGATTTGAAACAAAATAAGTAAGTTTAATGACACATGCCCCTCTAATTATGTATGGTATGTCAGTACCAGTATCACATATGTGCCAACTGGTAGTTATAAAGAGGTGTAAGTATAATTTATGTGTCTCCAAGCACAAAAATAAGTGAATAAATAATTGCACCAGTGTTAACAGTAAAAGCGTGACTGAATTCACTATCACCATATTGTCTTTCAAATCAAATAAATGTAATCATAGGTGAAAACTCTGAATTGAAAAAATAATAAATACCATCAAAGTAGATTTATGTAGGTGAAATTCTTCACCTGTAACGTGTATAAGGATATTTGAGTAGTATTTTGCCATTAAAAAGTGAAACATTTCCATATTTTCATTGAAAAAGGCACAATTTTTGATTAAATGTGAATAATGAAGATACAGATTTTATTTTACTTTTCTTTTTACTTTAACAAATAGGAGGAGGAGCAGAGATGTTTTTTGAGTCATCCCAGAAAAACTGGGAATAATTTATTTGTGAAGTCTGTGAAATTCATCAGGATTTTAGATGTCTGTATCACGGTGCAGTACAGATTCTTTTTCAATATGTATTTCTCTTTATCTCTCCAACTATATGGAATTATGTTAATCTTGGGGCACCCCAAAGGAATTGTTCTGATACTATACTATAGTATTTGCATGGAAAAAATAGATGTTTTCCCATATGCACACTTCCACAATATGTTCTTCACGAAATTAGAGACAAGTTAGATTCTTAAAACCGTCTGTTTTCTTTAAAAATTAGACTTTTTGAACAATTTTTCTAATTATTTCTTTCCTTGCAGCCTTAATTCTGAAATAGTGTATAGTTTAAAATTCATGGAATACTGTCAGTTTTCAATTGTCCTTTATTTCAAAAGCCAAAATGTGCTAGATATAGATTTTCAGATGCATAAGTGGGGCGAGAAAGGAGGTTAATTTGAGACACAGTGAGGCTAATTTTAAATACAATGCAAAACTCAGCACTACAGTTTTCTGCCTTATTCCCAGATATACATGAAACAAGAACCGTCACTAAGACAACTGAATATATCTGAAGAAGTAAGCTGTGTACTTTGTGTTTTGTGTTGATTTTCCATGGATATCCCTTCTTTCTCACTAAGTACTGAATGAAGAGCCATAATTCTGCCTTTATGATAACAAAATGTTCCCTTCTATTAGTAGCTCACATTGCCTACATACAACATGTGAAAACCTTCTGTTGAACTTGTATGTGAGTGAAGTCAGAGCTTCATTTCAAGCCTGAATCTGAAGCAGTTAGAATGAGGTGAAACAAGAGGAGATTAAAAGCAATTATACCTATATAAATAATATAAGTATTTATTTTTACTATAGAATTTTATTTAACTTATTTTATATATCTATTTGATTTCTACTCTCTATGCCAAGTTTTTTGGTATCCAGACTAGCCTATTAAACAGTTAATTATTATGTTGGTATTATTATGTCTGAATGAAGACTAAGATAAAAAAGAAATCTCTTCCTGAAAGGATGTAGAGGCAACAGAGAGAACACAGACAAAGAGCAGGAAAAATGCACAATTTGATCACCATTTTTAAAATAGATCAAGGTACAAAGAGATTAATGGACCTGCTTGACAGCACTCTGGAGGTCTCAGGTTTCCTACAGGTTAAATGGATGCCTGCGTTACAAGATTATCCCCCGAATGATTAGCAGACACCCAAAGAGTTGTACATTACCAGCCTATCAATTGAACTAAGTTTTTTTATCACATAAAAATTGCAAATAAAACTTATTCTTGTGGGACTCTATCTCTTCAGAAAAGGTTCATGATAGAAAATACTAAACTTTTTATGAATGTCCCATGCAGACAGTAACTAGAAAGAAAATGCATTCCCAAATGTACCACTAAAGAAAACAGGAGAAAGTAAGTAGTTTATCAAGCAACTATACTGCACAAATTTCTCATCATTTCATAAGAGAAGGGTTAAAATTGGAACATGAAGTTATTTTTAAAAATCCAGATTTGCAAAGAGTGGTGTCCCTTATCATGTAAAGGAATGATCAAACCCATTGATATCGCACTGGTCTGCATAGTCTGGATTATGTCTTTGAAAAAGAGAAAATGTTTGATGATGGTCTAGCAGCACTATGCTTCCAGTAGGCCAGTCAGTCAAATGCAAATACAGCCTATAATAAAAAGAGCTGGTTGGCATAGTAATTGGGAAATGAATGTTATTTGTAGCTCCATATTTCTGTCTTTAGGAGTCTAAGAACTAGAAGGTTGGTATTGATAAGAGGGTTTGTGTATAAATCCTTTGTAATGAGGCTGTGCCTCTTCAGTCATTTGTATTAATTTTAACTTTAGATATGAACATCATTCTCTGGAATGGCTGACAACTAAAATAACTAATTTCACAAATGTCTAGGAAAAAAAAAATCATGTATTTTTAGAAAAAAATTCCCTCTTTTTGTGTCAGGGTGAGTTTGGGGCTGTACACAGGATTCAGCTTGCATGTCATGGCATGCATGTAGATTATAGCTACATTTGTGCAGATCCTGGTAAGGATGACATGGTTTGGATGTAAGGAAACTAATGTGTGAGAGAATTATCAACTATAGTGTGTAGTTTAAGGGATAGAAATGTCCTTCCTATCCTTAACTTGTGGGAAAAGCATTCCTTGGATGGCCTTAGATCTGCATCAACTTCAGCATTCACCCCCCTACTCCAAATATATATACTTCTTTATTGGCATATTTGGCTGATTATTTAGTGAATGTATTTAACAGTTTCTGCTGTTCCTTATCATCCTATAGACACTTAACGTTTAACATCTTATTCACTTTCTAAATATTTCTATCACAGTACCTGATAATGTGGGACTGGAGGATCCTAAAAAGGAAATAGTTCATAATGCTGTGGGAACGCTGAAGTTCTGTCAGGGATTTTGATGCTTATATTTTACATCTCAAGCCACACCACAACTGCTTTGTCTTCATGCAATTTCACTTCCATCTGCGTAGATTCCCTTAACACCTCACTTCCCTCTGCCCATTCCCTGATTGTTATCCCCTGTTTCCATTTCTAGCACTCTCACCCTCACCTTTCTCCTCAACTTTTTAGTCTGTCCTTGTCTACTCTTCCTGTTACTAAATTGTTTCTTTATTCTACTTCCCCAATTTCTTTGTTTTGTTCTTATCATATTCTTAACAGTCACATTTCTTTCTCCATTCTCTAATTTCTGTGTCCTTTTTCTTACTGATCTTCAAGACTCCTTCAACTGTGCTGAAGGACTTGCCCTTCCTTACTGTCTAACTCCATCTATTCAGGTTATTTATTTTGCATTGGCTGGAGTTAAAGTTTGGTGCTGATTTTGAGCAAAATGAAACCAACACAGAGATCAGTAGTTGTGTGGAACATGTATTTGTGTTTAGTTTCTCTGCTCAAGGTAGCACAGTCATTGCTGCATCTCATCGCAGGGCTGATCAATAAAATTATACACTTCTATTGCTTGCTGTTACTTTTCTAGCTATATAGATGTAATCAAGCCTAGTCTTTTGATGGTAGGTGCCCACTAAAGACACCAAGAAGGAATCTCTTGACTCTGCCCCACCTGAGTTTAATGTTACACAGCAAGTCAAGTGTACTGTGGGCTTAATTTTCTATCTACTTAAGCATCAGGTATGGCTATTGCTAGAGGCAAGCTAGCAGGCTTGATGGGTGAGTGGACTGATCTTACATAGTAAATCCTATGCTTTTGTGATATGTTGTCAGACCCTTACCTTAAACAGTGCTAGGAGGCACTGCTGTAATAAAAACAAACTGGCTCATGCACTATTCTGAGATTTTCCATAAAAGCAGCATAAATGTTAATGAATAAATAATCTTCTACTAAATTTCATACAATAACTGAGCTTACCCCAGGCAGGATGTGCCACTGTAGATCGGTGTTTGAAATACGTGAGGATTCCTTATTCCTGGTAGTGCAGTAGGAGGAAAACTTTGTCATTCCCTCTGTCATTTATTTCTCGGTATGGTGTTGAGGGCTTAGGTCTCTTGTCTTTACACATCCTTGCTCATACTAAGTCTGTCACACTAGGCGCTAACAAAATTTTTGGAGGAAAGAAAGATAACAGGGGAAACATGCAAAATATTAGTTAAATTAATAAAATAATCCCACTTCCCTGATCTTGTGTGCAGAAAGAAAAGAAGAAATTGAATTGAAAATGTATTAGGTAATGCCTGATCTCAGAATTAATCTGCTTACTTACACACAGCAGAGATACAAATTCTCTTGAGATAGCTAACTTGGTTTCTGATGTGGTATAATCCATGTTTACACAAGCATTCTTAAATTGCACTGAATTGTAAAGAGAAAAGATTGCCATGTAAAATGAAGCAGAGATGGAAAGCAGAATGAGAAAAAAAATCTTTTTTTATCATGTGGTAGTCTTCTCTTTCTCAATATTCAAAAGAACATATTAAAAAAAAATGTGTTACCTCTGATCTGAACTGTGCTTGTTTTAAATTAATCTCCTTACTACAAGAGCTGTTAACTATATTTTTGGCTGAGTCAATGAGACTAAAGAAAATGGAAGGTTATTGTTCAGTCTAAATGGAATAGGAGATGGTGGAATCATACTTTCTTTATATATGTATATATACATATACATATATATATATATATATAGTGAATTTACTTTGACTAGCATGATTAATTTTCCATTGTAGCTGGATTATTCATTAGGTGTTTTTGTTTTTATGACAAGTCTATGCCCTCTTGTCTCATCTAAACCCAGCTTTGTGCTGGAGAACATGATGTTGCTCAAGGTTGTTCTTGAGGAAACCCCTCGGGTAGATACAGTCCCTTCCACTTGGTGGACATCTAGGAATTTGTAGGCAATGCTCGTATCTTGATTCCCTGGAGACTGAGAGCATGAATTATCATTTTCACTTTCATTTTATACTCTGCTTTCAGAATTTGAGAAGTGTTTGAAATTTGTGTGTTTTTTGAATTTGAGGCTAATTTCCTCCTGAGTTATAAAGCATTTTTGCATCTCTCCAGATTAAAGAAAAAAAAGAAAAATCAGGTGAGAAGATGTAGACTGTGTAAGAACAATTGCTCAACAAGTTCTTCAAAGTCTGAAATGAGATCATTTCAGTGATCAGTAGGGATATTCTGATCTGTGTAATTGTACCTTTCATATGGTGAGAGTGAGGTGGTAGAAATGAGACACAGTCTTGAAAAGTAGGGTGTAGAGAAATTAGTGCTTTTGTGTTTTTCCAACAACTACAAGGAGGAATTAAACTTTATTCAATATTAATTGTATATAATTTGACTTTAAAACACTCAGGACTTGTGTATGTTAAGACTCAGACTGTGGCAATTATATCTGGGGTTTTAAACGTTGCCATAATAGAAGTGGACATTTAAGTCCAGAAGTAAAATGAAATGTGAGTCTTCTCTCAATGTAGCAGTGTCCCAGCATGACAACTGGGACAGTTCATTTCTGGTCCTTGTTTTTTTTGTGACCTTCTTCTTTACTCTGAATAACCCAGTTAAAAGGTGAACTCAGGAAGGAGAAAAGAAGGAATTAATAAAAAGGCTGATTTTCACACCTTACAGGGTTCCTTTTTCTTTCTCCCAACAAACATTTCTCAAGGAAAATCTTTTCAAGATGTCACACCATGCAGACTCAGCAGGAGTTAATAGCTTGCACAGGCAACTTGTGACAGAGAACCCACAAATTCTGCTCCTCTGGCTTTGGGTCCTAATGATGAAAACCCCTTTCTTAGAAGTACTGCATAGAGGGAGTTGTGCAGCCTCTGTAGACTTGATTTTTTATCTGAACTCCTCTATTATTATGACATCAGATTGACGCTTTTTAGGATTGTGAACACTGAAATGCTTCATTAGATTATAAATATTAGAATTTTAGTACTGCCACATTGAATTTTAATAACTGAGAAGCCACTGTGCACCCAGGCTCAGTAAAAGCTATTTAAATCTGCTGTGCTGGCAAGGAAAACAGCATGGTAACTGGTAATTTTATTTTATTTATCCATAGGGATCAAAAAAAATAGTATGTAACTTGGTGGCATTATGCAGCTCTGTGCACCTGTCCACAACTATGCTGTGTCCTCTGCTTATGAGAAACATCTGATTTAAAACAGATGTTTTCCATAAACTGTTACAACTTGCCTTCACTTAGTGTTCTGTACAGGTGGCTTGAGGCCACATTTAAGCATTTCAATGTGAGATATACTGAATTTTAAACATTTTAGTGAACATTGATTTTATATGTATACAAAGAAGAGGTAGTTAATATCTCAAAGTTAATCTTAAATTAAAACTCCACAGTGAACTGTCTGTTTGTGCATAATTTTTTGGGGTGAAATGTTACATTAATTAGAAGGACTTTTTAAACCAGATTGGATAGAGGGGAAAGCATGATAACATACATTGGAAGAGTAGTGGTTGCTTAGTCGAACGTTTACTGGCACCTACTTTATCACTTAAATCATGATGCATGTAGTACTTGGGAGCATAATTTCAGATGTGATATAGGGCTACTGTCTTATAACATGTGCTACTGTGTGGAGTTTGGGGCCTTTCTGAGTGTACAAATTCATGCGGGATTAGTGGAATAATGTGAGGTTGGCTAAGTGTTTATCTTTGATGGTTAGGTGAGTGAGAGGGGTAACACCAAGCACTCTGTTCCTAAAATAGCTTCAGTGTATGGCTTCAACTCCCTGATGAACCATGAGGATTTTTGATTGCATGCCCTGAGACACAGAGGAAACAGAGGTGAGCTCAAAATGAGTTTGACAATTCTTTTACACTTGTAAGCTGCTGAAGCAGGCCGCTTGTTCGTACATGCACAGCAAAGTGACCTCAGCTGAGAACAATGTAGATTCTGCATTCATGAGATTCAAATCCTCAAACTTAGCGGGCAAGACCCCATGAGACTTGATGTATTAACATTGGACACATTGTTTTGAATGGAAGAGTAAAAGCATCACGTCTGGTGCTAGCGTGGCTGGACTATGAGCTAGGTGTGCTGCCTTTTGTCGTGGTTTGCAGGCCCTGAGGCCCAGCACTGTCCTGTGGTCATCAGTCCGGTGCTTAGGTTGGCAAATTCGCCTTTGGCTTTACTCTTCTGACAAACTTTATTCAGGCACAGGGGAATAAATCAGGAGTCTTTTTCAAATAAAATCAGTTACTGAGAAGAAGAAGAAAAAAAGCAAGTGCCCTGTAGCATCATTTGAACATGGATATGCTGTCTCTAACTTTTAGTTCTGTGCGCCATGAGAAACAAGGACACACTGACCAGTGAACTGGGCTACTCAGTGTGATTTCTGGCAATCCTGACTAGAGTTCTTTGGATTTCCTTTTCATGTGTACGAGGCAAAACAGAACACTGACAGTAAGGCCATTGCAGCTGTCAAGGTGCCTGAGGAAAACTCGTGTGTGCACACACATATTTATACATAAATAAACATAGACATACATAAATATAAAAATACACATATGTGTATTCAAACCTGGAGGGAACTGTATGTGGGAGACAGCGAGGAGTTTGGGTATCCTCTTAGCTACCAGCATTTTTTCAAACTTAATGGAGAAAATGCGAAGCTGTGTTGCTTGCTTTATATCTGCTGCACTAGTATTGCATGGTGATACTAAAATCATCAGTGCTGAATGAAGTGGTTCACTAAATTTCATAAAATGAAAGGGATATATGGGGAGGGAGCAGAATATTATGTATCCAAAGGGAAAATCCCAGAAGTGTCAGAAAGTGAAAATAGGAGGAAAAAAAAAAGAAAAGTGATGTGGGGAATATTTTTTAACTGTCTGAAACAAACAAAAAAAGATAAACATTTCAAATTAGTCCTCAACATTCAGGGACCTTGGCTGTAAAATTTCATCTGATCGCTATTAGGCTTACATGAGATTACAAAAGCCTGCTGATAATAGAGTTAAATTCAATTTCAGAGCACTGCAGTGAAGAAACTGAAACTGCAACAAACCTACGGTATCATCTGGGTGAAAAAGAGGGGATACTCAAAGCATAAAAATAGTCAAGAGGATGCTGTTTACTCAGTAATTGACTCTAAGGGTAATTTTTTGTGAAATATATTGTTTTCAGAGTTAGAAGAAGCATGAAAAGAGAAAATCAGCGGTATAGTAACAGAGTTTCAGGACTGTGTTGGATAACAGGGAGGCCTTTGCATGTTGTATAGGATTACGGAAGACTTTTGTTTCCTTTCATTTTATTTGTTTGCCTTTTTTTCTGAGCCAGACACTGGGTAGGTGAGGGTTACTGCACTCCTGAAATTGAGACCCTGTATCTTAAATTTCCCTCTTATTTCCTTTCCAGCTTGGTTTTCGTCTTTAAAGATATTTCCAAAGAGCTTGGCTATATATGTAGAAAGTTAACTATGTGGCAGTGGCAGCAATTGAAACCCACACCGAGTCAAGAAAGATGAGAAAATTCAAAAAGGAAATACGCTGAGGCTACATGTCAGATATTTCTCTCGTCTTTTCTCTCCCCCTCTTTTTGTGCACACAAACACCCATATGCACATGCACATATATTAATATATATAATATATGCAGATATTGATGGAATTCTATGAGTTGAAAGAGAGGGAAGATGTCTTTAAGGATCCATATCTCTCACAGCAGATATATGTTATTATCACTGAAATGTGGCCTTCAGTCTTGAAACAGTTAAAAGAGTTCTACGGCCACAAAAGAAGAGATTTCTTCAGAATTATCTCCCGCCTCACATTTGCTCTTAGGCAAGCAGTTTAAAAAAGCCCAGTGATTGAGCCAGTGATCCAATTTGAAATGCAGAAATGATTAGAGCTGCTTGCCTCATTTCATATCGAAATTCTCTGATTTATGACAGGGCTGCAGCCAAGATCTATCTCCAAAGGGAATTAGTGTGCAAGTTTGCATATTTTTGTTATTTAGGTTTCTGATAGCAGCTGCTAGCTAGAAATACTGAACTGGGAGGTGGTGGTGCAGGGTTTTTTAGCCATTGGAGCAAAGAAAGATAAGAGCCTTATGTTTAGGACATTTAGACCCCTTGACCATCTCACCGTACAGTAATTTTTAAACTTGGATTGCAGTAATACAGGAATCCAGTGGAATGTTTAATTGTAGTTGTGGAGAAAGGAATTACCAAAATTCTGTCTCCATGTTTTAACTAGGGGAATTTTAATGAGGCATAAAACTTCAATCATGCGACTGACCTGTGGGGCAGAGTGTAGAACATATAATGAAACAGAAATAGAATTCTGAAAAAAAATTATTACCTTATCTGGAATTTACATGAAGTGTTAACAGGAAATTATGCAGCAGTTATAAATGAAAAATATGGGATTTAATGTACTTATTAATAAAGATTTGTTACATACATGATACCAGTGTCCCAAATCTGCTGTCCGCAGCTGTCCCCAATTTCTTATTTCTCTGTCCTTAAATGCATTTAGTGTCTTCTTATTACCATGGAAGCTAAGGCTGACATCTATTTAACACCAGTTTTTAAGACAAACGGAAACATCTTTGAGTAGAGGTTGAGAGCTGAGGAAATTTTCCCTTCTGCAGCATTCACACACTCATAAAATTCAGTTTTTCATTTGGAATTCAGTTAATGTTTTCTTTGGATTTGTAAACCTTCTGTGAAAGAATGAGCACATGGTAGCTCTTAAAAGGGGGGAAAAAACCTTCTCCGTTGAATGAAAGATGAGTAACTGCCGAATTATGCTAGTATTGCACTGAGCAAAGAAATCACACTGTGAAAGTTTATTACCTTAGCTACTATCCGGCTCCATATGGAGTCATTATGGCCTAGAGTCTCAATAGTGCTCCTAAATTGACCTTACCATAATGCAGCTGTGCTTCCAGGTATTAAAACCTCTCTCATATTTCACTGAATATTCCCCAGGGGATCCAAGGTTATTGTAGTAAAAACTTTAAAATTTGATTACTTTGTTCTTTAACAAAGAATTCAGTAAGAAGATCATACAGTCTGCAGACAGAAATGTGCAAGTTATATCTTTCAAATTAGTTCTTGCACGCTGTATTTTTGCATTCCTACCCTTGTTATTTAACAGCAGTTCTGCTGATAAAGCTTGTCCTGTTTGGGTACGCTATGCAATTACCTGATTGACCCACTTTCTTTGTAAAGTCACTGCAAGCGTTTTGTTGACCTTAAAATAACGCTGTGGTGCTGCAGCTCAGACAGTGCTGACATTGTCTGAACCACCCTGTCCCCTCCGCAGGCACTGGTGATGGAGATTTGCTCAGTAAATGGCAATCTAAAAAACCAAACACCTCTTGCATGAAGAGTTACCAACACATGGACATAGTGTAAATAGAGGGACTGAAGATGGTTTTGCCTGCAACAGATTCATCTATTATTGTTATTTGGATAAAACAGACAATGCAGTCAGTGAAACTGTCACCTGAAGAAGAATGCACAATAAGGTTTATTTTTACATACTCATAGATGTGTTAAGATAATCTACAGGCCTTTCAGTTTTCCAGCTTCCACAGTACTAGCTTAGGATGGTATATAGCAGAGAGTAGTTAAAACATAAAGGTGGTCATCTTTTTTTTTTTTTTTTTTTTTTCCCTTTTCTGTTTTAACAATAACAGAAACATTCCAGCAGAAATATAAAAGAGTCAATCTTTGGACAAAGTCCACTTTCTCTGTTCCCAGTAAAATTGTACAAGCTCACCGGCTGCCTTCTTTAGTGGTTTGATGGGAATGGATTCTGTGCCTGCTGTACTATAAGTTTTATGATTCCATGAGAAAAGATGAATATAGCACTATAAATATCCCTTCTGAATGCTTTTTTAGTTTCTATAAGGATATTGTAATCTAGTCTATCCATGCTATTTGCAGAAGATAGAGTTTTTGTTAGCCAGCGACTGAAGTTTTCAGAGCATGGACTCCATCTGTGGTCCTGAAGCTTCGTATGGGTAATCACTGTTGAGTATGCAGTTTTTTTCCCCATTTTCACTTGTGCAGGCAGAAGTGGAGATCTTAATGAGAAAATATGGTGCATCTTTATTCAAATTACAGGTTATGTTTAGAATTGTATTAGGCAGTCCAATGGTATTCAGAAAGCGAGGATCAAATGTGCCCATGGCTGTTGCATTAGTTGGCAGGGAGTGCATTTGGACTTACAAAAGTCCCTAACTCAGCCAAGATGGAATGGGTCTTTTATTGTGCATAATGCTACTGTATGAATATTAAACGTTTATGTTATGAAGCAAAGAACATAAATTGAAAGCATGTATGACTCTTTCTCGAGAACACTGCAGCTTTTGTCCTTCCTCATAAAGAATAAATACCAATATGTATGAATAAGCAACCTTACTTTTTTGTTCATTAATTTTTTTTTTAACTATTGCTCGTTTTAGTTTAAGCTCTACTGTGGACTATTAAGTCTGAGAATCTTCATGTGTGCAAAACCCACTTCCACTAGGTATTACTTTTAAAGTGTATTATTTTAATGATTTATCATAAAGAATGGTCTTCTGTATTGCTTTGATAGCCAGTAAAAGTTAAAATATTAAGTAGGGAGTATAGTTAACTTGGATAAGTGCAGCATTAGAGTAGGTAGATATTAACCGATATGGGACATCGGGGGTGAAGTTAAAAGGATTAAATTTGACAGAAGAGCCCCATTTAATTTCTTCCAACCTCCGTGGTTCTATTGAATCACATGTACTTTAAGTACCTTTCTGGACTGTAGTAACATCTGCTTTTCTTGGAATACAGCTTTTGCCAGCTCTAGCTATGTTGTGGGGAAATGTTTGCCCACAGTGCATTATGATGAGAGAGTTGTGTTCTTTTAGTATTCTTACTAATTAAATCCCACAAGGCTTTCTGCTGGGCTTAATGCTGGAACTCCAGCAATGTGAAGAAGCCAACGGGGAAAGTCACACGGACAGATATGAGAGCAGGGGCAAGAATGCTTGTGTATATCCCCCCAACAGAGAGGAGAAGAATAAAAAGGTAGACTAAATATTCACATAAGGTCAAGAAAGGGCAAGCACTTGATTCTCTTGTACCTGTAGCTCTTCCAAATTGCAGGCTAGTTTTTGTAGATTTTATCAAATCTGAACACTAGGACAACATCCCAAAACCTTTGACCTTAGCAGTTCACTCAAGTATGATTTGACTGTGAATGTTTGGAAAAAGAAATTACTCTTGAAGCAGTTTAGCAACTTATTTATATCTGGAGGCTTATTGTCCTTCAATAAAATGAATTAATAATAGTTAAGTCCTGCATGCTTTGTGCTTGCACTGACTTCAGTGATGGCAGTATATGAGCTAAGCCAGAGTTGTGTGATTTTGTATATGTATGTGTGTATATTTGCACAAGCACGCACAAACATGGATACGTACGTATGTATTTTGTAGAAACACTCCTTTCAAACCACTTCTTCAAAAAAAGAAGGGGAAAACAGTTTTAATTTCACAGAACTGACCTGGAGAGATAATGAAGTACTTTCAAAACTCTTTATGTGTGGAAGCCCTAGAGGCAAACCCCAGAGCTTTCGTAGTTTTAGCAACCAATTACAGCAAAAAAAAAAAAAAAAAAAAAAAAAAAAAAAAAGAAGAAGAAGAGTTTCCCCAATTATGAAGTACACTAATGCAGACTGCACAGACTCAATTTCACCAAGTGTATTGGAAAGGCAGCACTCACATAATTAATGAGAAAATGCTGCATGTGTTCAGACCGTCTGTTAATTGATTAAATGAGTCTATGTCTAAATCTGATTATAATCACGCTGTGGCAGTACAATTGAGTGTGTGTATGAAGGAAAGGGACTCTCACTCTCAGGCATGTGCATGCGTCCTCCTTCCTGCTTCCCCTAAAAGCCCCAAATTGTAAGGAGAGGATAAAAATTAGCCTAATACAAAAGGCAGCAGACTTCCCTAATAAAAGCTGTGCAGCTCGATCCCAATTACTTGAATGATTTGTCTTTGTTTAAATCTCGGTTTTCTGTTTAATCCATCACTTGCACTGGTAAAATGCGGCATGGGTTCAGATTGATGCTTGCTGTGGTTAACAAGTGATGGTTAGTTTTCCTGCAGTGTCGTCATAAAACACTAAACCTGCCATGTGCTTGTCATTTTTTTTAAAGAAGGCCACAGTGTTCCCTAAGGGTTGTGAGAGAAGTTCATCCCATTGAACTGGTCAGCAAGATATCATTAGCTCGTTGTGTACATGAAATCCAGGGGTTAGAGCACCAAGCGTCACAAGCCAGTTTCTTTACCTCCTTGAGCTGATCAGAGGATCAGAGTATCAAGGAAGGATTAGCACTGACTTGGGATTTGTGTGATTGGTTAATTTATTGCGGCGATGGCAGGCCTTTCATCTATGGCAACATTTAATCAGCACGGCCATGGAGGCTATTACGGGTTAGCTCTTTTCTCAAGTCAGCCAGGGCTGCACCATCAGCCCTATCACAATTCCCCTGAAATTTCCAAATTATCTGGAACAGGCTTTAGCCTCACAGTAATAAAAATTAGAAGAGATTCCTGATAGCACTGGTGGAAAAGGCTTTCACTTGCACAGGGCAAATTATAAATAGTATGAACGTGCACTTTAAAAAAAAAAATTCTCCACCTCTTAAGAGATGTGCAGGACTTATCACCCCTGCTCTGATCCAAATCCTCGTGGTTGAAAATTTATATTAGATTTTATCAGTGAGGCCTAAGTCTAGAAAAATCAATGAAGGTTATCTTTTATGTTGCAGGAACTTGTGGAAATATTGATTTTCATTTTATAGTGAATTTGGAGCATGAGTTGGTAATCACTGCTGAGCTGACTACAATGTTTGCCTACTGTATCTTTTACTGAGTTTTGCTCAAGTATTTAAGATAGTATATTTCTGTTGATTTTAGCATGTAGTTTGAAGTCAAATGTTTCTTAATGGAAGTTTGTGCATCTCTTGTTATATAATGTAATCCTTCCATGTAGTAGTGATTAGCTAAAGTCTATTGAATGATTTCTGAATTTAGTAGCGTTCAGAGTGAGAAAGGAGATTTCAGGACTCCCCTCGTATCTCTTTCTTCTCCTTTTTTTCTACCAGTCAGTAAAACACTAAGTGAAATAGAAACTGTAACGGAATGTAATGAACAGTAAGATGAAGGATGCTGAGACAAGATATCCACGTATAAAAAAGTTAGGAATTTGTAAAAATTATAGTTATTCAAACTATTAAACATTAAATCTTTCAATACTAATGAAAGCTAGAAAAACTTCTGTCGATAAAAGATATAAAGGACACAGTTTATTATAAATGAGTCTAGATCCTTCATCTTGGCTTCTAAATGTACTTTAAGTAAAACAGTGATACAGAGAATGATTATAGAGCTTTTCTTATGCAGCCCTTACTCTCTGTGGCTTTTATTCGTATAGAGAGTATCCACTCTCAATGCAATTTCTATTGGCGGTGTATCCATCTGACTGATTTTAAAATGAATTAATTCTTTACAAAGTCATTTGAATATTCAAAAAAATCTGTTCCTGACAGATTTATGTTTTGTTGTTGTTGTTGTTGTTGTTGCTGATTAACTTTAGGTAACATGTATGTAATTGAGCTATCTTAGAAATGATATTGGAAAAGGAATTTTGTATATATCTCTTTCACACATAACCTGATGTTTGGGAAGTAAAATGAAGCTTTATGACTTTTATAAGATAAAGCATAACCAATCCCATGTTTTAAATAGATAAGACAGACAACTACTCACAGTTAAAACAATTATTATTAAAAATGAACAAATAACAGCAAAAACCAAAAACCAAAAAACAACACAAGAAAACAAAAATATAACCACATTTAAATACAGATTTTGGAGGAAACTCTGCTGTTTCCTTCCTTCCCAGCCTCTCTGGGCAAGGCCTGCTGTTCTCTGAACAGAGAGTGCAAGTAGTGGTAGCAAGTACTTTGCCTGGGAGACTCATTCACCTTTCCAGCTTCTGAAATAAGGATTTAAAGTTAGACCTCTATAGGGATGGATAAACACATTTTTTTGAAGCACCAGTGCAAGGAGATACTGTTCCTCCAGGAGTTAAATAGTGAAGCTATTTGCAAAGCATATGTCCTCAAAGGCACTTGAAGAACATGGTGCTGCAGGTGTCCCTGAGCATAATCTGAAAACATACGGTCATTCTTAATTACAGTAAGCTTAAAGGAAAAAATCTATGAATGTAGCTACTTGGATCTCTTCAAGTGTTGCTGATTGGAGCACATGCAGCACAATGTTGGGGAATTTATGAGGATGCACTTACAAGGATGCTCAGATACAAAAAATGCTAGTTCCTAGAATCAACTGTATGCACTGTGTCTATATATGTGTTACCAGCACCCTTCACCAACTTAATTATGCTTCGAGTACATTCATTATTTTAGTACCGTAAGTTTTCTTGATGTGTATTGAGGTTGGCACGTGCTTTCCTTGTTACTATCAATTTTCCTCTGATCCCTGTTCATTCATATATTATACAGAAATATTGGTGTTTTATAAATACAAGGAGTGGAACGTGTGTCACTGATTTCACTGTTAGCGGGAACATGTCCATTTTGTGGGATTTCCTACAGTGATTAAACTGACTGGTATTTCTTTAACTGGTAACCATTTTCAGGAAAAAAGAAATATAATGGATTGAATTCCTTACTCTCTGGCAATGACAGCTTTATGCATACTGATGGTATGTATAAAATTAACTAAGAGTGGTCTTACTTGCTGTAATGTTAACTTCTATAAACCTAAATGAAAAAACGAAATAAACGAAATAGAGATTTTTTATTTTTTTATTTTTTTTTTCTTCCTATAGGTAAATGTTTAGGTAGTCCAAAGCCTGTAGCACAGCAGAGGAAGTACACAGAAAAAACTGACCTACAAAGACTGAGTTAAATTCTGTTTTCTGAGCCACAGGTGCAATTAGTTTTGACGTCAGTGGAAATACTGCCTGTGTTTCTCTGAGTAAAATATGACCCGTTGCCTATTTTCTTGTCTATTATGGAACTAAAGATGAGTCTGCATAGCTGAACAGATATGCCTGAGCAAATTTGATTCCCTTTGTTAATTGTTAGTCTTGAACCTGGCATTTGCATAAAATTACACTGAATATTTTATTTTACACGCTTTATGCCAGTGTTGTCTTTAGAGAAAACAACAAAAGGGTTCATTTAGCCAAAATTTGGAAACTTTGCAGTATCCTCTATATTACACTTACAGATTATAGTATAGCCAAAAGAGAGAGCTAGGATCTTTATCATAGAATCATAGAATCTCCAAGGTTGGAAAAGACATCCAAGATCACTCAGTCCAGCTGTCCAACTACCACTCATATTTCCCATGAAGCCATTGAATCATAGGTCTTTTCCAACCTTGGTGATTCTGTATACATTGTAGAAGAAGATAGAGAGTGTTCTAAGCTGCTGGTAAATGAATGAGTTAAGGGAAATGCAGCAATTCAAAGGTAATATGGAAGTGGCCTGGGTAGAAGGGAATAAAAAGTACACAAAAAAATTGTCAATCTAGAAACACTTTAAAAAAAAAAAAAATAAAAAAATCTTATTTGGAATAAAGCAGTGGAAAACCAGGATTGTTACACATTCCTGTAGTAACCGAGGAATTGCTTATGTGTGTAGTATGTTGACTAGCCAGTACATATCTAGATTATTTTGGCCATATTTCTGGGAAATAAGCCAACGCTGATAAATAAGCTTGATGTTTGGAAGGCTTCTAAGATAAATCTAGTGATCAGGCTATTATTAAATATAGAATCTAACTCAAGGAAATAAAGTGTATTTGACTTAATAAAAATATTTCTGAGAGATATTTCTGAGAGAAGAAAAAAAAAAACAACATATAACAGGTAACACACCAATAGTGCATTATATCAGATTATGTAGCAGAAAACGAGAACAATTTCAGAATTCGGAAAAATACATTTGGAGGAACTAATTCAAGTCCTTCTCCTTGTTAACTAACTTTTTCCTATCTATATGTATACCAGCACCATCCTTACACGTTATATACCTCACTCATACTCATCCAGGAGTTATTACCTGTAAATATAATTGATCGGGTCAGAGGCATTCTTTTGTCTGGTGCCAGCAGCCTGTTCTTCAGATTGTGTAGATTTCAAAGGAGTAAAAAAAAAAAAGCTTGATTATTAAATGAGTTCAATTTTTTCAAAGAATAACACGTACTAAGATTTCTAACATCATGCACTAATGTGCACTCTTAAAACAGTTCAATTCTCAAAGCTTGAACAAGTTTTAGGCAAACTTAAAAATCTCATTTGGTGTTTCCTTTTAATAAAATTGAGTACAGTAATATTGATATTTCACTAATTTTAAGATATTCAATTTGGTAATTATTCCATTTCAATTGCAAATGGCATCTTTAATGTACTGGAATCTTATTAAGGTTAATAGTTTTACATGGACAATATTTCTAAAAGATTTTAAGATAATCTGCACACTTCTTCAGCCACCTCAAGTTATATAGGTTCATTTGCATGTAAATTTTTATTTTAGGAAGAAAAATATATTATTTACTTTTTTTTTTTTTTTTTTTTTTTTTAAGTTACATTTGTTATTCAGTTCCCAAATAACGTCCAAGCAATGATATTTTAACTTTATCTATGGTGAACTGACTGAAATGAGTGCCATAAAATAACAGTTTAGTAATTGATATAGTGCTTATTTGTCTTAAATGGCATGTCTGGAAATGACATAGAGTCTAATTCTGCCCAGTTCTGAAGGGTTGCTCTACTTGTATAGCAGTAAAAGAATCAATACAATTGATGTCCATGGGCCAAGCTTCATTCAGTTTAAATCCAAGAAAATCTTCTTGGCTTCAGTTGTTTTCAGCAAGAAACTGTGGGAGACTACAATTACAGAGAATTTCACTGTCTCATGGCAGCATCACATAGATGTTATGATGATAATGCCTGAAGTAGTCAGCTGGTTAAATGCACACATTTTCTTGTAACATCACCTGTTCTCTCCTGGAAATTAGAAACTCCGTGTTCTCTTTGTCTGAATTTTCTTGCATTTAAGAGAGCCTTGAAGTAAGATGCCCCCCCATGAATTTTCAAGGCACTGAGTTCAGCAGATCATTCTGTTAAAATCACCAGCAGTTCTGTACACTACTTAACAAGTACAAGCTGTAAGGAAGTGTTTTAAAAGTATCCTGTTTATACTGCACTCTATTGAATTCCTCTGACAAATATGCAATATTTACAGCCAAATCATTTCATACCTAAGAAAAAATAAAAATAAAAAAAATAGAAGTATGATTTACTAGAAAGCATCCCATTCTTGTTGTCAAGGTTTTAATCAAAATCACAGGCCTCGTGAGGTAATCTAGGGATTTTCTCTTATGTTTTATTAGTTGTTTTTTGAACTGTAATCCCAGTAATGAGCTAGTAACAAATCTCAGCCATATGTGTGAAACTACCAACTATCACCATCCTTTTCAGTCCCAAATAGGATAACCAGAGCATAACTACTGAGCAGCAATACAATTATGAATTTCTTGAGGGGGAGAAAGGAAAGATAAGTGCATGGAAGTCAGCTAACACTGATGCACGGGTGGCTACAGCATGCGAAGGGTTAACAAGATTTTCATTTTAGATAGTTGCCGTAGTAACAATCAGAGAGCTCAGGCTGTATCTTTTCTATTTGTGGAGAATGTTTAGATTTACAGAGTAGCTCAGCTTATTATATATCTGCCTTGATTGCTGGATAAGGCTCGTTGATTAAAAACAGAATAAGATGCGCTTTTATAATACCCAGGGAAGCTGCGGCCCCCACCCCCGCTCTGTGTCCCTCTTTGTCCAGGATTCTCCCAGCTCCACCAGCCTGGCTTCTCACTCAGGTGGAGCTGAGAACCAAGTTTCCTTCAACTTTCAGTAAGAAGTGACTGGTGCCTCCTGCACAGCATGTGGAATAGGCCACAGGTCTTGGCAGAAGCTGTCTGCTTCCTTTTGGACTTTTCTTCAAGCCGTGCTCCATCCCATGTTGAATGAAAGTGTTGTTGCCTCGGTTTGATGCCACAGCTTGTTTGCATTACACCACTTAGCAGAAAGTATGTGTGATGAAAAGTCAGAGCTTCAGCAGATGAAGGAGGAGGGCAGGTTTCCAAGAGTGCCCCTTCCAAATGCTCCCCTTGAAATCAGCAGGAGCTGCCAACGGCCCCTGGGCTCTGCAGGGTGGGAGAAGCTGTGGAGCTTCCAGCCTTATAGATTTTCAATAGCCACCTGGACCTGGTAGTCCTGCTGGAGCAGGAGGTGAGCCAGGTAGACTCAGGAGGCCCTACAGCCTCAGCCATCCTGTGATACAGATATTACCATCTCCCATAAATGTGCAAATGGTCTGAGCTAGTGAAAATCAGGTGTCTTTCTCATTATTCATACACTTTTCTTAAAAAGTGGAGACCACTCATGAAGGGCATAGCCAGGAACCACACATGAGGGGTTGCTCCCACAGGCAACTGCCAGGCAAGATGAAGCAACACGCTGCAGACAGCCTTAGACCTCACCTGAGAGCCCTGTCTCCAGAGAGCAGGAAAAAACCCTGCTGCTTTGTCTGCGAGGTTCGAGCCTGCCTTGAACAGCTGCTACCAATTAGTGCCAAGTGATATGTGGTAGTTGTTTTAAACAGAGAGGGTGGCTGGAGTACTGTAGCATTTTAATGTCAGTTTCTGTGACAAGAATAAGAGAAATTCTGGTATAAAGTTTTATGAACTTCTGTAGTTTGATTGCTGGGACTCTGATTCTGCCAATTTCTAAAGCTTTTGCTGTTTTAGAGCTTGATTTTTCATGTCACTGATGCTGTTTGTGTTGTTAGGCTGCTTTCTTGGCTGCACTGCACATCCACTGAAGAGGGGCTTTCTTTTCCTTTTATTGACTTCACTGGGATATTGAAGTACTAAGAACATTTGGAAACTGGCTTTTTTCTTTGGTCAGGTGTGTGAAAATTGATTTGGAAATTTTATTGGAAGCAGAATGGTTCTGATATGTTTTTCTTTGAAACAGTAAAAGAAAAAATACCTTTTGGAATTAAAAATCATTATTTGTGACACTGGTCCAAGCCAACAGTGGAATAGAGCTCTAATTGCTCATATTCAGTGCAGCGTGGGATGGTGGCCAGTATGATTCTTATCATGTGCTTAGAGTTTTCATTTCATTAGAAAAATAAATAAATACCTGCCTCTTATGAGATGGGTTCAAATTTGTTATTCTTTTGAATGTGTGCTCCTTCAGATATTTTGTCCACTTCCATTTGAAGAACTTGGACATAGGATCCTTCACAGGCTTTTCAGCTCCTGAGAGGATCCATTAGAGAACATGGAGCTTTGCTGCTGAGGCTTATGTGGCTTATATAGTGGAATGCTGACTGACATGAGCCTGGCATCAATATTCCATAGTCATAGATGAACCTAGCTATTCCATTTGTCATTTGTGCTGTATCTACGCATGTAAATGAAATGGATCCATCAGTACTCTTTCAGCAGGCTGCATCAGTCTCTTTCAATACCATCATTTTAATTTGGGATACTAGTCTGAGTATATCCATCAGTCCCAGAAACACGTGTTGGTTCATAATCAAATTTTTGGTGCAAATAACTTCAAAAAAATTACTTTTTTTTTTTTTTTTTCTGATTAAAGGATACTTTAAGTAAACTTGCCAAGCTGTCAGCTTCTGTGTCTACTGTTAAGTAGTCCAGAAGTGATAATTTTTTTGAGTTTCCTAAGCTATGTTAAAATGAGATGGGAGTGGGTTTTATTCATTGTTATTTTCAAGTTATGAGCATAACACAAGGTCCATGTCTCCCTTTTAGCCAATCTTTTATGTGTAAATGTTTCATAAGTATCTGAATTTTCCAAGAAAATGTATTTTCTTGGAACAGTTTTTATTTCTAGAAAGTCTTTTACCCTTACACCAAGCTCTATTGTCTTCAAAACCAAAAGCCTGAAAATAGCATTCCTACATTACTTCTTTGTTTCCCGATTTTAAGATCTATTATGCATAGTGTAGTGCATAATCATAATTATGCATTCATGATGATGTTTGTACTGGCTTAACTCAGGAATAGTGTGAGAAAGCTAATCTCGAAGCTACAGGCTGTTTTCCTGCACTTTAGATTCTGATCTGAGCTGTTTGTCGAGTCTTACTGGAACCAGACCCCTTATTCACCATTCCTGCTGTTGGACTCTCCACCATTATCTCCCATCCCAGTGAAGGACCTTCACCCATTCCTTTACAACTTTTTTTTTCTTTCTTTTTTTTTTTTTTTTTTCATGTAAACTTGCTACATTGCAGTTCTTCGTCATGCTGCATATAACCAGTCCACTGAAGTAATTTAAATGAGAGCTGTGTTACACAACTATGACATACAAGCTACAAAAATCAGGGTCCTTTTCATCTACCATTGGAGTTTTAGGGAATTTCATTTTCATTTTTATGTGAGAAAAGCAGGAAAAAAAAAAATCCTCAAGCTGTTAAGGCAGTGGGGAAATTTCCTGATTATATAATATACTTTTTAGCTGAAAGATATAACTGCACACAAAGTAAATGTACTACTATGCTCAATTCATCTTCTTGTCACAAAACTTCTGAAATTGTAAAAAAATAAAAAATAAAAAAAAAGCAATCACCATTAATCCATAATTCAGATCTGAATTTTCATCACATTGAAGAAAAGGCAGTGAATCCTGAAATATGTGTTCTCTTGAGATTGGTATTTTCCCCGTATTAATCTGTGTTTCAATAGAATTGGTAGTTATTTTAAAATCTGTGCAAAAAGCTGATGCAATAGAAAGGAGATTCAAAAATCCTAAAATATTATTTGATAGTGAAGTATTAATTGTTCTGAAAATAATTTCCTTGTTAGGTCTGTATTCGTATTTCTTTTCTTTTTTTTCCCTTTAGTATTTGGGAAGAAGTCTTCAGTAGAATAAAAAAAAATACTTCTTTAATATGAAAATATTAAATAAATTTTACTAAAGTTTAACTAAGTAAAGAAAATTTTATAAAATTCTATGTTTAACAGAATTTAACATAGGAAATAAATAGAAATTATGCATAGAAGTGAAGAGAGGATATTCCAACATTCCAGTTATTTGCAGACTTTTGTATCAGTATGTTGCATATATGTAAGTTAATTCTTCTCCTAATTAGCTGCAAACAAGAAAGCATGGAGAAACAATGAAATTTACTGATGGAACCTTGTTCCAGTTTATTTTTACTATAAGCAGTCAAGGATCATGCATAACACAGCAGTGTACCAGCCAGTAGCACACTCACAGAAGATGATTTAAACTTGTTTATTTTTCTTTATGGATACAAGGTTTTTAAAGCTATTCTTAAGAAGATTGTCCTTGATTTTACATTATCCTGGCTGGGTTCTGTTTCTTCCATTTACTGTGATACTTACTGGGTAAAAAATATCCTACTGTCTGCTTAATACTGTTGGAATTTTCTACATGAAGACGTAAGGAGGAATTAGGTTTTGCCCCGTAATTATATATTAAATTGGTGTTAAAATACATTTGTAATCAAATCCTTTCGTATCCCAAGGCCACACATTTGATACAGTACATTGGAAGGTCAGGATACTTAGCTGAGTATACACCCCTTGAGACTCAACAGATGTACAGATATGCGGTCTAATCCAAAAAATGCATTCGTAAGTCTGGAAGATCAGAATTGAGCCTTAATTCTCTGAAGGACTGCTGCAATGTTGTGTGGTCCTTTCATCCAAATTAGAATGATTCATTATGTCTAGTCCATTAGCACCATCAGGGATAGGTGTGGGCCATAAAATCTGCATTAGGATTTCTAAATATGTCAAGGGTAATCTTAAAATGAGATAAACTCTGATGTTTTAACTGAACTAGAAATAATTAATCAAAGTCATACACGGTTGTTGAATTGTACCTTAAACGTTTCTTAAATGATTATGGTGTCCTAACAAATCTAAAACCTAGTTTTCAAACTTGTACAGAGAACTTTTTATTGGATTTATGTTGGTACTTTAAAGTACCTTTTTTCATGTTGGTAAAGTTAAATATAAAATTATCTAATTTAAAAAGTACATGAAGACATTTAAAAAAATTGGGGAAAAAAAAGCTCAGAACGTATGTTCTGTTTCCTAACTCTCTTCCAAATTATTTAGGTAGGAATTTATATTCAACATTTCGAGTGCATTCAGAGTGTGTGCCACTAAAGTTTCAGTATTGTTTCACACATCATTGTGAAAATAACATTATAATGCCTAGTCCATAGTATTACAAATATTTTACAAAAGGCCTTGGAATTCATTGGAAATATAATTCTAATAGGATTTCAATGGATTATATATTAAAAACATCATACAAATATATAGAAAGAATATCTTATTTTATAACTTTTTTTGTTTTTTGGGGGAAAAAAAAAGATATTAAACAATATTATCTTTCACTGCTTCTAGAGCATGATCTTCACTTACCTCCTATGGTAAGAACATTCACTCTTCCAAAGCAAAATATGCAACTTATGTTTGCAGTTACAGACAAAGAAATGATAAAATGTAATAAGCAGAATCAATAAATTACTAACTAATCTATAGTCATGTATAATGGATTGTTTATAGAAGACTGTATGCATATCCTTTCTTATTTTTTGTATTTTAATGGATTCTTCAGGTAGACATAAATGAATACTACATATATATTAAATGAAATTTGAACTTCTGGAAATGATGATTTAAATCATCTATTCCAGGTATTCCAGGGTAAAAAGAAAGTAAAATTACAAAAGATAAAAACATCCAAAATTACTACAGAACAGAAATTGCTCGAGTCATACTGCAAATATACTGTAGGTACTGACATCATTGTTGACTGTTTCAGTGTAAAGTGGATGATAGGAAAAGGCAGAATTAACCCATGTGCAGTATAAATGTCTTCATGTCTTCTACAGAAATGTTGGTAATTGTCTCTTTGATCATCTGAAATGTGTGTTGTCATGTTAACTCCCCTAGTTCCACAGGTAGAAAGGGAGCAAGGGTCAAATGATTAACATGTATTGACTGTCTATTCCAAAATTTAATCTCTCAGTCCATCCAGTGTAAGCCATATGTTTGCAAAAGTGCAGCTGAGCCTTACTAAGGAGAATACTCATTGATTTAATATGAAAGATGCTCAGCAGAAGTTAAAGAAGTTATGCATAACCAAGCACATTTGGAAAACATTTACTATCAAACATAAAAATTATCTCGTTACTAGAAAAAGATTTAATTCTAAGTGTAGACAGTGATTTACAATATAGAAGTTGACCAAGTAGGAAAAATACATTGATAATTTAGGGTGAAAGTATGCAAGCAGCACTCCATTATATCTCATCATGAGACATATGTAGTGTGATTTCATCTGTGCAGGTGCTTGTCATCTGTGAAATAGTATTAGGAAAAGCATTTGACTTCAAAGTGAAATGGAAAAGTTCAACACTCATGGCAGTCCCTGAACACTAAGGCACAATCACTTGGGCATGCTACCCAAGTGTACCGACGCACCAGAACACAGACAGTTTGCTTAGCATTTCACTAATTTGAGAAGATCCTTGTTAATTATATTCATATCCATCACTGCACCAACTAAGAATGCAGTCTAGTCACAGGAGTGATGGCAAAATGCGCTCCTGTCCTTCCTATGGTCCTCGGGAAAAAGAAGAGTTAGCTAGATGGATACATACAAAATGGAGGAAAGGGAAAGGTAGGAGGCTAGGGAGGGAGAGGAGTGGCTGTGAAACCAGGGGCCAGGGTTAATTTTTTTAATTAATTTTAATTGACTTTATAGAAAGGAAGTTCTTCTCTTGAGAAGGGCTGTAAAACACATCAACGTGGGGCAGTAAGGAAGCTCACTGTGTTTTCAGAGGTCCAGTTGTTGGTTTTGCTTTCCTGTTCCTAACAATTGGCTGTCACATCCTCCAGGGCCACATGACAGGCAGCCAGAAAGAACTGCACAAACCAAGCATCCATGCTTTGTGCTCCAGAATATTAAATAAGAATTGTTCTAGGGAAGAGTTTGAAGATAGATTCCAAAAGTATCTCATATAGAAAACATGCAGTAAAATAATTATCTCCTTATATCTGATGTTTTTTACAATTAGTCTAGATTTTAAGACAATTTGGCAAATCTTTAATTGCACAACTTACAAGCTAGAATGACTAATTATAGCTGCATTATGATTTTATGTGAATCTCCATTATCCTTTCTTTAGTACATTTCTGAGATTAGGAAAGCGGAATATCCTTCAGCATTTGAAAGTACAAGCTAAGTAAAAGGGTTAGTGTTGTATGAATAGGTCATGAATGTCCTGATGCTGGACGATTCCACTTCTGTAAACACTGGTAAGGGGGACTGACAGATGAAAGTGCTTTCAGACTTACTTAGCATGTTTGAGGACCACTGCTGGGACTGAGTGAAAAAGCATCCTCCGTGCTCAGTCCAGGAGATCAATCTGTGCTTCTGGATTTGCAGAATGCAAGCATGGCTTGAAATTATATTACATTTCCAGTCCTGCAAAGGTTTTTAATTCTGAGTTATGCACCTTAGAACTTTATAAAGTGTTATTTAAAGTGTTATTATTTACTTAATAATTTTCAGATTATGTAGAATAAGCTAAAGTGCTTTTGTTTTGCTTGTTTGTTTGTTTTTTATGGCAGCCATTATTTTATACCACAGTTACTGTGAGATTAGTTTTTTAAATGTAAAAGGATGTATTCTAGGTGGGCAGTATGAAATGATCTCAACATTTATTGTGTATTTGGCTTGTATAAAGGGCATTTGTCACCAGGCATATTTGATATTAATAAAGAATTTGGAATCATGTTGAAGTCATGACAAGTGTTGGAAAATATTAATAGACCTACGGTGGGGTTTTTTTGTTGTTGTTGTTGTTTGAATATTTTCATTGGTTTGTGGTTGAATGGTGAAATGTATGTTCAGCTTTGTCACTTGACAAGTGATGATCTCTTGGGGTAAACAGCAGGGTTTCTCAGTTGCAGGGAATCCCAGCTGTCTTTTGGGATTCCATCTGTGTGTACATTTTTTTTTTTCGACTTTGTTTTTTATATATATTTTTTTCATCTTTCTTTTTGAGATTGAGCCATTTAAAGGCTTTGATTTGGCCACAGACTTCTCAAATATTACCAGTTATTTATCCCCTACTACCACCACAAAATAAAAAAAAAAACAAACAAAAAAACAAAAACTATGAAGGCACTGCCACTTCAGATAAGTGAAACACTGAAATCCAATGTAAAATGTCATAGATAGACCAAAAGTTGTTTTACAATTTGCTGGTCCTTGGGTACAGCACTGCTGTGTTTACCACCATTGCTACACAACTGTAGTCCAGAATTCCAGAATCCTGGATGGAAGAAGGCATGACGACTTTGTTCCCCCTGCCTTGTCTAAGATACGGAGGAGTCCCACTAACCCTTCCCTCCTCCATCACTAATTTCATGACCCATCATAGGCAGCAATTTGTTCATGTTTGTTCTATCTTTCTTTCTGGTTAGCATGGCAAAACACCAGGTACATCTGTGCAGGTGAACAGGCTCAAGTACTCTTTTCATCTAGCCCTAACCACAGGCTAATGCTTGAACACTCCTCTGGAACAGTAGATCCCTTAAAGTTGTAAAGTAGTAATTAAAACTGTTCTCCCAGATCTGTCTGCAGGTTCAGATGAAATTAACTGCATTTATTACAATTTCAGGAAAAACTCCACCACAGAGACTAAGGATTGCAAAAAGTTTTAGTTTTGGGATCTCACTGACCGACACAGCAGGGCAGGAGGATGCTGTGAAAGCTGAAATTCTGGTGTAATTGCACAGTTCCAGAGTAGGTGGAAACTGCAATGTCTTTGTTTGAGTTGGTGAGGTTTCTCATTGGTGTGGAACCATGAAACTGAAATCCTGCCCACATCTTAAATCTTGTGAAGAGGAGTTGCCTCTTTGTGTCTTGTACAGAAAGCCATAGCACTGTGGAGTGCTGCCAGGGCCCTTTGACTGGCAACTCTTGAAATAAATATTCTTCTAAGATTCCTTGTTGAAAAAGGTAAGATTTTACTGGGAAGCTGAAGAAATGAAAACTGAAAGATGATCCAGCTCACAAATTCAAATTAGCAAAAATAGGAGCTATGTTTGTCTGTCCACTGAGCTTGTATTAGGCTTTGATTATTGTAAATCAGTTCTGATGAACAAATAAACTAAGATAATCAATGTTTGAGGTGATATAGTGAAGTTACCTCCTTTCTTATTTCTCAGAAATGTCTTGGAACAGATATTAATTAAGTAGGAATAGATGGAGACCTATGCAAATCTCTGCTATTATTCAATCCCAAGTGACCTCTTGGGAGATCTTCCAAACTGAGCTAATTTGATGGACTAATAAAGTTTTGGTGTATTGAGTATGGTGACCAGCAAAGGTGAAGTTAACCTCTTGAGGGAGGACATTTTGCTTATTGTTGGCGTCAGAAGATACGTCAACCCTGTGATTATTAAGCTGAATTTAAATTGAATTTCAATGTAGAAACCTCTGTGAGTATATTAGCTGGTGTTGCAAGATACAAGATACATATCTGAAGGCACCTGAGATATATTTGCAACTCTCCTCCTAGTACAATCAGTTTGTAATTGGCTGTCAAAAGTAACTCTGAACTGTGGGACATTAGAATTTTCTACAGCGGAATGAAGGCATTTTGTCAATCTTGTAACATTTACAGGAATGTGGACTTTTTGGAAGATTTTCAAAGAAAATCTGTAGGAATCAGAAGACAATCAGAAGTAAAGACTTTGAGAATCTTACGTAGCCAGCAGCTTGCCTCTGTTTTGGTGCGAATACTTTAAGGAGATAGTTTTGACATTTTACAAGGAAAAAAGGTGAAGTTAGAAATGTTGTGCTTTTTCAATAAACAATCCATCTCCTTAAATAACACTGAACACTTTTTGGAAAGCCATGCCTGGGAAAGTGTAGCTGTGTCACAGGGACTTGCTGAACATCAGCTGAGTACATATTTCTTGCTCTGGCACAGCTTCTTAGGAAACAGCTAGCAATGATCAGGTGTTTGACATCAGAATTTCAATGATACCAAACAACTTGCTCATACCATATTTCCCTTCAGCGTGGGAGTTTCGTCAAGTTTCTGCCAGGCCACACACATCATATGTTAGAAACCTATGCAGGGAAGAGCCCATCTAACATTACCTTGTCAGCACTGATTCCTTTTAACAAGAGTACAAAACTATTTTCAACCCTCTGAGATGGCTATTTTTATCTCCATTAACCTCTTGACAGAATATAAACATTTATTGAGAGTTGCCTCCCTTGTTTGTCCAGTTGCTTCAGAGGTTACTGAAAAGTGGATGTCTGCTTGGCCTCTTTTATCCTCATTAGCTAATTCTAATTGTTCCCAAAGAGATCACAGTTTCAGCCCTTTTCGTCCTTGCCAAAGTTGTCTGGTTACGGCATGTAAGAAAACATTAGCAGAAATTGTGTTTTCAGGTAAAAATCATTCTGGTGCAGAGCACAGATTTTCATAGTGCAGGGCAATGAACAACACTGCAGATTTTTAATATTCCCTTGTTTCTAAAATTTTAGGTTCCTGTTGTATGGCCTTATCTTATGGAAACCTGTGTTTGGAAATCCCTATTAATTATATTTAGGCAGCAGGCAGGATATTTTAGGAAGCTATAGAGCAATTACAAACAGCTTTGTAGAGAACAACCAACTAAACGTTCCTGCAAAATGTATACGTTCTATGAATTGCAGGATGATTTTTATTGTATACTCTGAGAATATTAACTTAATTCTTTAATTCTTGTGGGTTGATGACCTAACGGTGAAGGGAGACCTCTCATGAATCATAGAATCATAAAGCTATAGAATGGCTTGAGTTGGAAGGGTCCATAATGGTAATCTCATTCCAACCCCCGGACTTGAGCAGGGTTTCCATCCACTAGACCATGTTGCCCAGGACCCCATCCAGCTTGTCCTTGAAAATCTCCAGTGATGGGGCATCCACAGATTCTCAGGACAGCCTGTGCCCATGCCTCAATACCCTCTGATTAATTCCTCCTAACATCTAATGTAAATCTCCCCTCTATTAGTTTTAAACCATTCTACCCTGTCCTATAACTGTAATTAAAACAAGGTTCAAGGAGGAAACAGTAGTAAGTTGAAGGAACTGTTTTCTACAGCAGCTTGGTCAGGTGAGGAACCTGATCACGGCTGCTTGAGTGAGAGCAGTGGGACCACCATGCATGATCCACAGATGCAGGTGTTGGTGTGGACCCAGGATTCGAATGCAAGATGGCTCACCAGCCAACTGCCCGTACATGCCCTTTCCTTCAGATCGGATGCCTGGATCTCTCCCATGTGCACTCCATCTTTGAAGGTTTCCCCCTAACAAATAACCTCTTCCTCACCATTTTTCCCTGTTGCTTTTTCATTTCTTCTTCAAAACTTCTGCTACTCGTGTCCTGGTTGTTCTCCTCATTTTCAGACTGGGCTTATGGCTTTCTGGTGGAGCAGTTTTGCCCTGCAAACAGTTTCTTCTGTCTTGATCCAAGAAAGCCCCTTTTTGCATGCCTTGGTAGATCACAGTTGTGGTTGTACATCTGGGGCAGAGAACATGGCAGGTCTCATTCAGGTATCTCAAATAGACAGGTCTCAGGGTTCACAGGTTGCAGGCAGTGCCTTAAATCCACAGACACTTAGTGCAGATTAAAAGGCACTGGTGTAATGCGCTCAAAGCACGATATCCTGCTTTACAAGCGGGTTGCCGCATTCTGCACCAGCTTCAGCTTTCAAATGGATTTAAAATGTAGCCTCAGGTATAGCGCATTGCAGTAGTCTAATCTTGAGGTGATAAAGGCATGACTGATTTAACCATAGCTTCTTGTTATCTTGGACTAGGGTCTTTTCATTTTAACCATTTTAGGGAAATGGCCTTTCCTGAATCTGCAAGCTTGCTTCAGTTCTTACTATGTAATAAGCCACAACAAGAGCAAACCTTTTCCAGTGGTGAACACCTTCTGTGAACGTGTGAACCTCACAGGATGCCAGACCCCAAGAACCTCAACGGTGGTCCTGACTCATCTTACAGCTCACACAGTATGCCTCTGAGTGACTTCAAAGGGAAGCCATTGGCAGTAGTCCTTAGTACAGCTGCCAAGCTTTACAAGCAGCCAGAGCCTTGTGAAGTTTTGCTTTCATATTGGGAGTTTATTTACATACCTGTGCAGTGCCGGAGCACAGCTATGGCAGGGTGGGAAATGTGTTCGAGGTGTCCACCGGCTCTGGTGGACTGATAGAGCTGCAAGGTGAAATTCTCTGTTCCTCCTGTGGCCTGCCTGTGGTGCCCAGTTACCATTCACAGCTGGACTCATGACAAACGTCATCAGCAAGCTGACCTGGAAACTAATTTAATGATCTCCTCCTAGTTCTTTAAGGTAAAAAATAACAATGTCTATAAACAGTGTTCAGCAAAGTGGACTCACATCCTAACTGCTGGTGCTCACTCTGCTCCTGCTGCTGCACATCAGAGTGGATGAGGCACCAGCCTGGGCTCGTCTCATTGCATGGAAGAAAACAGAGCGCTGGCCTGGGACTAAGCCTACCCACTTACTAAAGGAGAAATTAATCTCCATGAGAAAGTCAAGCAGTATCTCTGTATCTTATTTCTTCCTCAGCAGTATGTGGTTAAGTATAATCCTTTCCCAGGACATATTATTCGTCCTGTCTATGTAGATAATAAACTACTGCCCAGCACAAGAAGATCGTGATGTTATTTGAGGCTTTTCGATACCACCTTAATGCAAATGTTAATACCATTACAGATGGGAGAGAAACAATGAAATGGCAGATGTCTGGGAAAAAGAAAATCAGAAATAGGAATTGGATCTTGTGAAAATTAAATAGATGATCTCTGCTGCTCTTGAAGGCTAATATTTTTTATTTATTTTTTTTTTTATTATTTTTTATTTTTTTTTAACTTGGCCTCCAGCTTGAAAAATAGACTTGTTTGAATGCATGAATCATTGATGGTATACTTGGAAAAGTCTGCTACCTGGATAATATTGCACTATCAGCTGATTGCACTTGGGATTACCAGAAACTGAGAGCATATATAAGCACAAAGTACATGTTAAAGGTTTCACTGAAATGGCAGGTGAAGAAATTCAGCATGTGGTAGGAACATGCCCTGGCCCTCCTCTTCCTTATTGCTGTTCAGTCAAGGTTGCTAGCGGTTGTGCTAAAGCTTATATTAAATGTAGGTATGATTCTCAGCTCTGTGAAGAATAGCGACTCTTCCATTTCCATAGCAGACCTATGCTGCCGGGGTGTAAATGACACTAAAATCCAGACTTTGCCATAGTAGGATGCCGAGATAAAATTTTGATTGCCTTTCATTTCATATCTTGCATTTCTTTATCAGTTCATGCCTCACTCATATCTCTGTTTTCTGTGCAATCCAGATGTAAATAATTTGCACTGATTTCATATTGATAACATCAGACTTTGTGATAATTTATATCGGAAGTTATTATTATTTTTTTTTTTTTAAATGTGTTGTTATGCAGCAGAACACAGTTTTAAATTCAGATTTCCAACACATGCAACAGGCATAACTTATAATACTTCACATATGCAAACAAGTGTGTCCTTCAGTTTTGTGTATGAAAGACGATATTAGGAATCGAGACATTGCATATCCATATTTTCAGTAGTTTTAAACTACCTGGGTGTGATGTTGCTAGCTTTTATGTTCCTTTCCACTCATTTCATTCTTCAGTTTGTATCTGTTTCTTCCACAACTTCTGGACAATGAATAACATTTTGCAGTATATATGGAAGAAGTATGAAAAAGTTGTATGAAAAATGCAAAATTTAAAATGCAAATTAAGGAAGAAATGCTATATTTCATAGAACAGTATTAGAGAATAAACATGACAGTAATCCTGAAAATAGGTAGAACTATGGCATTCAATATCTTGTTCCATTATCTTTTTAAAAATATTGATATATAATAAATTATACTGAGTATAGTATTTTATACATTTATTAAGTTAATCTTATAAAAGATTATGAATTCAATTCTAATACAACTGAATTGTTTTAAATAGTCTAATTTTGATGGATTTTGTAGGGTATCATATAAGAACTCTTAATATACTTTGCTGCACTTCTAATCCAGTCCTAGATAATAAATGTGGCCACTGCATCATGGATGTCCAGATGAATACATGATTTTTTTGTATTGTAAGATTTTTGAACTCATCAGAATATTGCCAGTAGAACCTAGATGGAGCCAGCTGAAGCATTACTGATGGAATATGAAACAATCCAAATATCTTAAACAAGGTTGGAATGACTTAGACAGGATTGTATCCCAGAGAAAAAAAATAAAAAATAAAAGTTTGAAATCTTCAGCTTATCTCCTCAAATGCCAGATCCTCTAAATGTAAAATCTCAAATAGATGCAGGAGATGGTTTTGCTAAATGTTCGTCTTGTTGCCTGTTAGCCTTTCAGGGTGTCACACGTCACTTCTGTGCCTTTGAAATCATTAGTAACACTTATTTTATTGTCTTTATGGAGGCAAAGTGTACTGAATCATTCAGACATTGTAACACATCAACACTTTGCAAAAGGGGAAAAGTTCCATTATCCATTCAGAACAATTTCCTATGATAATACAAATGTTACCCTGGACAGATCTTTGAAATGGATACCAATTCTTTAAATTCTTTCCTGTCTGTTTCAGGAAACAGTGAGATCCTGCTGATAATGAAGTACAATGTGTCTGAAGTTCACTTCTAAACAGTTGTCTCTTTGCTGTGAAAGTCGTCTACATTCCCTTTATAATTCACAGCCACCAGAGTTCTGCTTAATCTCAGAGATCTGATCCAATATCATTTGGAAAAATCCTTGATAATAGTTCCACTATTCAATCAATGAAAAAACCAAAGCTTACTGCTTGTGTCTTCTTAAAAAAAAGCCTGAAGCAGGGGAATAAGACATTGGCTTATGGGTTTGGAGATTTTGTTGTTGGCAAATAAAATAATTATTGCTATTATTATTCAAGTTCTTAATCAAGGCAAGCAAATGGCATCTGTTTGTTATCATCCTTCCTACAGAAGACAAAGGCTTCCGTCCCTATGGTGCTGACTGCTGGCCCCAAGTGGTTGCTGTATGTGACTTGGCAAGGAGTAGAAGACAACAAAAACAACTGCATTGTGTACAGCAAAGGTAAACACAAGCTGATTTTCTGCTCTAGTTTCTTGTGCTGGGTATTGACAAAAGATATGCCTATTGCATAACAGGACAATGGACAGTTTGTCTTCCCTCAAACTGGACTAGTTTTCATTCTGTTTTTGCTACCACATTCTTGTAATGCTTTTTCTTCATTTTAATGATATAAAACCCCTCATGGTGTCTGTAGTGTACTAAATGCTTTATAAACACAGAAGAATGTCAGCCGACATGAAATACTATCTTTTTCTGAGAGTTGGTGCCTCTTGGCAAACCTCAGTGAAGTCTATACAGCTGAAATAGGTGAATTCTTACTAACATTTTATACATACCAGCAAGCGTTTCTCCATGTTACATTACATTACAGACTCCTAACTGAAATCTTCTTTTATAAGAAGAATTTGAACTTGATTGGACTGTGATAAGACCATGTCAGCATGGAAACAGAAGATAACTGGGACTGGATTACGGGGCTATAACCTCTGACATTCCAGTCTCTGCATTATGATGCTTCACTGTAATGCATTAGCTAATGGGAATACATATCATTTCTGTTTTATATGAGTTTTCAGATTTGCTCAAGTCAGTACGAGTTCTTATGAGGCCCCCAGACATGCCTTGTGTAACTCGCCACATCTAGTAGCTACTTTGATTCAAGAGGCTTTTGTCTCAATCCAAAGAGCCTTGAGTTCTTGCGTTTGTCATGCAACAGACTACACACAAGGCTGTTTGGACAGTTATTGTGAAAGCTTTGTGAAATTTGGTTATGGTATCGTTGTAGTGTATTAAAAATAGTGCTTGAATACACACAATTTTTTTTTTATTTTTTTTTATTTTTTAGTGTGTGTGTGTGTGTGTGTGTGTGTAGCTGTTTTTGGAATTCCTGTTGAAGATCATGTTGCAAAACTATGACTTTCCTTCCTTGTATTTCAATCACCAGTCTCAGCACTTTGTGAATGCTTCAGAACATGTACCGTTCTTGTTTAATTTCTTTTAGGTTTTATTTCCAACCAAACAGACCTACTGAGATCAAAGATTTGTTTGCTGAGGCAACCTAGTGACCATTTCAGCGCATAAGCATCCAGGCAAATAAGCACCCATATCAATATATTAACATACAAAACACTAATCATAACATCAAAGACTCCTAAAAACTTACTAGAAACAATTACAACTTGTTCCTATAATCATTGCAATTTATACACTTATAAGAGGATTGCTTTTAAACTGCCACAAGCCTTTGAAAGTTGAAAAGCTGAAAACAGGGAATTTGCATGTTAAAAATGAGTTGCACACCAGGGTCTTATAAATTCCTTCTATTATAATTACAGAATGCCAACACATTCATTCTGCAACCTGAAACACCTGCAGTACTAAAGAACCGTGCTCACAGCTAAAAAGGGTTGAGCTGCCCTTCCTTCACAGCTTTCTGATTGCTGCCCAAGTGAAAAAGTTACAGTGTGCTGAAATATATATATAGGGAATAAATATATAGGGAAGGTTTTCTCCTGCATACTGAACTGTGATAGTACTGAATATGGTTCATAGGCAAATTTTTTTGCAACAACTTTTTAATGTAATGAGAAATTAGATTCAGTCTAAAATATAACTTCTGCAAATTCCCATAGGATGCTGCCTTATCAAGTATTATATTATTTCTGTAATTACAATAATACTTAGCACATATATACCAGTAAGACTTTTCATCTTCAAAGTACCTTACAAACACTAACTAATTCATTAGACAGTTGCAATGCTGTGTGATTGAATCTATTGATTTCTTTTTTTTTAATAAGAACTTACTTTCTACAGTTCAGCACAATTTAAGCAGACCAAAACGTTACTCTTTTCATTCAAATGTGCTAGATTTTGCTTCACTGATGATACTTGTTATTTTAATACTTCATTAAGAATGTAGAGTAATAGTCATACAGTGCTCAAGATAAATTCTGATATCTCTACCAAATGCTGCTGCCTTTGAAAATGGGAGATCAAGATGGATGTGAAACCTACGTTATAATTGCATGTTAAAAACCTAAAATTTGACTAAACCATGTAGAAAATAAATTGTACCTTCAATGAGATCTATTCATCTCTTTGCAATTGGCATTGACTGTACTGTTGTTCATTAAGCACCTACCCTTGCCTTCAGGCCTGCTGGGATTTTTGCACTACAGAGATTAATTGGCTTGGATCACAAAACAATGTCAAATAGAAGATGGTAAAATAAATAAATATAATAATGTTTCTTCCTTCAATTTGTATATCATCATTCCAGATTACATTGCCTTGATTTGTGTTCGCGTTCTGTCTCCCACAGTGCCATTACTTCTAATGAAATGGTGTCAACTGGCATGAAGTTGTAATTTGATGTTATTTTGTAGTTGCATGTGTATAATTTTGTTAGCTTGTTTAGCAATACATTGTTATTTTGGAAAGCAATTAGCTGAACAAACTTGTGGAATTGTACACATAGCAGATTTGGTCACCTGGGAGTTGTTTTTCTCACTATATCCAAGATAAGATGACTGGAATAAATTGGCACATTTCTAAGAGGAAAATAAGTTTTAGAATTTGCTATCAAAACATGTTACTGGTCAATGAGTTGACTTGGAAGTGCATGCTATATTTCCTTTGAGCTGTAATAATACTGTGAAATCTTTGAGAACATAATTTTTCCAAGATCTTTTAGAAGAGCACAGGACTGTCAGCCTGACTTCCAGTTCACTTGAGGCTAAAGAGATGCACTGCATCTCTTCAGTCATGTACTGCATACACAATGATCACAGAATCAATCAATCCCAGATGTATAGTATAGCTTCTATGCTACATAGTTCCTGTTGAAAATTAATCTCAACAGGGCACATAGCTCCCAATTTGCCTTCAAATCTCCATAATACTTTCAATAGGTAAGCAAACGCATGTGCATATGTTTGCGTATATATATATATGTATATATATATGAAGTGCATATATTAGAGTCATAGAATCCTCAGAGCTGGAAGGGATCTTTAAAGGTCATCTAGTCTAACTCCTCCTCAGTGGACATCCACTGCTAGATCAGGTTGCTCAGAGCCTGGTCCAGGATTATTTTATTATGTTGTTACAGTGAAATCACAATTCATCTTCAAGTTAAATTTTCTGTAAAGAAAATGGTTGTTTAAAATCACACAGAAGAGCACTTTTAGAGTGAATAGCTATGAAATAATTATTTAGTGTCTGAAATTAATTGTGTTTAGTTCAGGATCACCAATTTCTGTCTTTTGTTTTTATATCTACATTTCACCAGCACTAGAACAAATCAGGAAAACAAACAAAAAACAGTTAATTAGTGCCCCTTTTTACAAGCTCTGTTGCAAACTGGTCGCTCATGGCACATGTCTATTCTTTTTAAAGAAAACCTTTACAGCTATAGTTGAATATAAAAGATGTGCTCTTCTTTGTTGTAATATTTATGTCAAACTTTTATAATGTTTCAGAAATAGTTTCAATTCACTTTATAAAATTTAAGTGATGCCCTAGACATAGTTATGGAAATTTAAGAGAGATTTCAGGAATTGTACTTTGTATAGAATTAATAATCTCTTCAAAAAGCTGCAAAATATCAGTAATTCAAGTAAGATTTTGTAGAAGGTGTTAATGCATGAATTCATTGCAGTGTACTTGAGAAGGATTCATGGCTAACACTGCTGTACACCAGGTCTGGTAAATCCCTACAACCAGAGGAAGGAGCCCCTCGACAGCCTAGCAGGCATGGGATATTAACTGCAAATCTTTCCTTGGGACTGAAAGAGATTTTAAAAAATGGAAAAGAATAGACACTGTGTAAAAACTACAGTTGCACAAACTGATAACCACACTCATATAACAGACGTTTTTATAGATATTATTTGAGCCATTTATGTGAAATGTATGGATACCGTATGTTTTGTGGCATTGTTAAAACAGGGTGCCTGTACAAATATTTAGCTGTGGGAATTATAAAATCATAAGGCGATTAAGTTAGCTAGTTGTGAAATTCCAATATTGCTTTTTAAATGACTTCAGGATATAGGAGGTGCTAAGGTTATTATCTGTTATCAGGAATACAGCGGAATTGTACGACTGGATAATAACTAAACAACTGACACAATGTAAAATTACATTATCAGTGTGTTAAAACAAAATTGCGCCCTAAAGGAGTCTACATGCCAGCTCAGAGCTGCAGTGTAATTATGCTTAACTCTGATAATTAAAATACAACGGAGATCAACAGAATCATTTTCATTAAGAAAATTATTAATGATGGTGGTATAACAGTAATTGATTGCAGAGCACCACAGGATAACTCTGTGCAGGAAAACCAACATCTTTGATTCTGTGGCTGGGACCGGCTGGTCGTGTTGTGCAATGCCAAGGCGGTTCCTGGCGTGGGTGGGAGCTGGTAGCTACGTGGAGTGCTGGGTCCTGCAGCTGGTGTCTGATGAGGGTGTATGGCTGGGAGCTGGCAAAGAGATTGGGTGGAGTGGGGTTGGAGATGGGACAAGCTGACCACAGCTCATCTGCCTCAGAGCTTCCTATCGTTCCGTGTCTCGTTAGGCACTGTTTGCTTTTGTATTTACATGAGTGATTTACTGATGTTATTTCCTCCACTGCCTGGCCTTGCTGAGTAGTTTATACCCTTGTCATTACTGCGAGGATTCAGGAGGAGAAAAAAATGTCCTTACTCCACTGTGGTTCCCAAGTGAGATGGGAGTGAATAATTCCAGGGGCTGGAGCTGTTAATTGCCCCTATGGTATTACCACATGATAGCAACACCCCAAAAAGCCTCCATCCCTCTGCAAGTGAAATCAGCCAGGGTCCAGGAGAGACCATAACAAAGTTCTGGCAATGGATGATGTTGCCTAAGGACAAGAAAGGTTTCATTTTCTCATAGAAATGGGGGAAATATTGTGCGGAGCACTTCCCCTTGAGCTCAAGACTGGGTGCATACTCCTAACAGATGTTGCTTTTGAAAGCTGCCCAAAAATGTCCATTCTCCAATCACAATAGAGAATAGGCCTGCTAGGGTGGATTTATGGGATGAGATTAGTTGAAATGACAGCTGCCCACACTGAAACTGTGTCATGCAGCTAATTTATAAAAGGAAATGAGAGGCGAAGCAGCAAGCAAGAAGGAAGAGGAGGAGCTGGGCTCTGAAGCACTGGGCACTCAGCTCTGCCAGCACTGCTCGCCCATGCTCAGCCCCAGTGCTGACAAAATCAGGCAGGAAATGCCTACATAAAACTGCCTGAGTACTGCACAAATGTAGGATAAGTTATTTGGCTAATGGCATTGAAGATACAAAAGCTTCAAAAAGGTTACATGAGATTTCTAGTAAGAATTGGAGGTCATTTTTAATTAATATTCCTAATTTAAAGTACTCAGTCTACTTTTTTAACATGTGAGAAAAGTCGGTTGTTATAACAGAAGTATTTAAAAATTTTTCTTTAGTGAGATAGAATTACTTTTCTTAATTGTCCTGTTAGGTCCTTGATAGAATTTTCTCCCAGTGAATGAGCTAGCAAATACTCCTTTTTGGTGCAGCTTAAGGCAATGTAATGGTACATTGCTCTGCAGACATATAACATCAGGGACCTTAATGAGACACAGGTCAGACATTATAAGGTGTTTAAACACTGCAACACTAAAACATGAGTATATTTTGTTTTGGGTCAGGGAATAAATTGTTTAGTAGGCCAAAGGATAACTTGGAGCATATATTTAAGATTGCAGAGGGCTTTTTTCCACACAACAAACAACAAATTCTGTGAATTTCATTAGTCTGTTTCACAGAAATGGCCAGAAAACAGCAGAATCTACTGGAAGACTGCTAGTCCCCACGGGTGCCTTCATTAGTTGAAGAACCTGATGAAGCCTTTGGTTGTGCTGCATTTTTTTTTTTTTTTTTTTGTTGTTGTTGTTCTTTCATTCTATCAACAGACTACATGGAAAATCTGAGTACTTTTTAAAATGCACACTTCTCCAGCCAGCCAGCCTCCGGATGGCTTCCCTTCCCTCCAATGTATTGACTGCACCACTCAGCTTAGTGCCGTCTGTAAACTTGCTGAGGGTACACTCAATGCCATGGTCCTTGTCATTGATTAAGATGCTGAAGAGCGCCGGACTCAAGACAGACCTCTGAGGGACACAACTTGTGACCAGCCTCCACCCTGACACAGAACCATTAATCACAACCGGCTGCAACCAGTCAACCAATTCCTAATACACCAAACAGTCCATCTTTCAAAACCATACCTTTCCAATTTAGAGAGAAGGATGTGGTGAGGAACCATGTGTAAGGCATTGCAGAAGTCCAGGAAGATGACATCTGTCACCCTTCCCCCATTCACCAATGCCGTCACTCTGTCCTAATATCCTAATATGAAAACTCCATGGGAGAGCTGATAAAAAATGAGATATTACTTGTGCAAGGGAGTTTTGAAGTTAAGGTCTTGCATATGGTTTTAATAATCTAGACAAATATGGTTATTTTGTGCATCTTGACTGAATGTGTATTTATGTCATAATATGCAATGAATTATTATATGACCTCTAAATTCTAAGCATGCAGATAGTAAAGGGAAGATCACAGGAAATGCAGAGGTATGGCTATATTTCTATTCTTAAATGCACATTATTAGTGCATTTCATTCACATAACAGACAAGTGATATTTTTAGGTTGTTCTCATTTATGCACTATATATGCACTTGTTTTTTGTGTTTTATTCTTCCTCATGTTCTTGTCACCTATTATGTAGCTTGTTTCATAATTTGAAATTTGAATTCCTTTTCAACTGGGGAGGCGAGGAAATAGGTAGGACGCTGACAAGATTTGTAGAGAATGACATATTTTGGACTGAAGCTATAAAAAGAAAGCCTAATACTAACTAGAACATGTTAGGGATAGAAAAGACCCCAGTCCCCAGTCTGTACTTCACATTGGAACCTTGTGAAAAGAAACACTGCTTCAAATATTCAGACCCACTGGCAAAAACAAATACAAGCATCAGGCAGAGATTATTTTTTTCAGGATATGTATTTGTGCCTCATTTTTCTGAGTCAATCACAGTAGAATCAGTCACTTACAAATCATTTTGAGAAAAATGTCATTATTTTCAGGATATGACAGAGATGCTAAATGCATTTTATTTCCTTTTAAATTGAATTGTTTTTTCAATCCATTACTATAAATAACTATTGAGGATTGCTTTGAACTAAAGTCTCATGACCCCTGTGGCTCGTGGTAATGTTACCTCTGCCACCTTCCCTGCAAAGCAAAAGGGAAGGAAAAAAAGCCCCCAAATTTGCTGAGCCACACGTTTCAAGTTGTCGACAACCCCATCCACGAGAAAACAGAAGAAAATATATATGCACTCTGTCCTGTCAAAAGGCTTTTGCCTTATCTTGAGAGACTGTCAGGGCAGGAACATCATGGAATGGACAGGAGTCTATTAAATTAATAAGCTGCTGGATGGTGTCTGGAGAGTTATGATGCTCCATAAATCCAGTTTGATCATGGTGGACAAGGTTTAAATCTGCAGACTTCTAATACACATCCAGGTCCTGGATTGGATTTGAAGTTTTGTGCTGGAGACACAGAGATAGTCCTGCAGCTTGAGAATTAAGATTTATCATTTTTTCATACTGCTTTTTTTTTTTTTTTTTTTTTTTTTCCACTTCTTGACAAAAATGAAAACACCTTAGGGATCCTGGCAAATGTTACTGCTTGAAATGAAAGAGCTGTTGTCAAGGTGAAACCATGACCTAGAAGCCTAAAATCAAACCTTGGTCACTCTTTTCAGGCAGCTCCATTGGTTCTGAGCATAAAAATGTCTGTATGGAAGGAAATGAGGCTGGATTTATCTACAGCCTGTTCTGTAGCAGTTCTTGTCAGAATCTCTCCATTGTGCATTTGTGATACAAAACACACTAATGGAGGCAGGTGTGCTATGTGAAAACAAAAGCTCAAAACATCTGGAAATATATTCTTCCTATTTATAGGGAGACTCTGTATGTAACTTACAGTTTGAGCTGACATTTCTATATTTTTACCTCTGAATGTGTTAAGCTTTATGGTAACAGTTAAGGGAAGACTCTGTTGTACCACTCCAGCCACAGCTCCCAGGAGAACTGTGCAGTGCTGCCCCAATGCCTGTGCTGGCCGTAGAGCCAAACTGCCCAGAACACAATCCTAAAATCGCGTTTTATGTATTTTGTCTCTGACTCTTTACAAGGAGGACTGTTATTAGGACACTAGAAAAGGAATTCAAGTGTCTCTCAGCCCCTTAATTGACCTGCAAGACCATGATTTATTGGTACGTCCCTAAGCTTGTATTCTTGTGATTCTGGAGACTGGCAGATGATTGCTGGGATCACTAACAGCAATGACACTGCTGGCATTTCTCACATCTCCAACAACCTAACCGTGTATTGGATCTTACCTACTTTATTTATTGAAAGTAGTTAGCATTTGTTTTATTTCTAAAAAGCAACCCATACTCATTTTCATTGTCATTGTTGATTTAGGAACCTAAAGATACTTCTTGGCATCAGAGAAGTATAGAAACAATATGCATGTTTAAGGAAATAGATAGCTCCCATTGCAGTACCAAGGACATTGAGATGTTTTATGCTCAGAAATAATGCTTTCAGAACTGGGAGTGGTTAAAAAACTCTTCTAGTGTGCAGGTTGAACAGAAATTGCGATCAGTACATAATCCTCAGTCACATTCCTAGGTACGTCTCCCTCCATTGTCTTTCAGAAATTGCCCAAGATTTGTAGCCAGAGATGTTCTGTGAATGAATCCTGACCTCTCCATTGAACCAGAAATCAGTCTGTGCACTCACTCATCCAAAGACCAATGGTAGCATTTCTCTTCTTCCCTCGCTTTATTCCAGGGCTGCTTCCTATGGCAGGCAGAGGCCAGAAGGGCTCTACCACGGGGCACCATGGGACTGGGGTCTTCAGTGCACCTCCCATCTTTTATTCCTAATGCAATGGCGATTTCTTCCCCCTATTGGGGTTAGATTATGAAGTACATGTGGTAAAACAGAGGAGGGAAGATTGATGTTAGAGAAAGAGCTCCAACATAGTGTGAAATGTTGGGAGCCCTGTTGCAGTGCCCATTGAAAAATAAATAAACAAATAAATGCAAAGCAGGATGTTTCCAGTGCTTTGCATCTGTCCTCCTGTTTGAGCATGTCTCAACCTTCCTGCCATTTCAATCTTCCCTGAAGAGAACTGAAGAAAGTATGAAGAAGTTGCAACCAGTGTATGTTTAATGTTTAAGAAATGAACCCTGCTACCACTGATCTGGAGAGAACTTAGCAGCTTTATCACAGTGTATTTTCTGTTACAAAAAGATGAGGGAAAAAGTAGAAAAGCCAGTCTATGATGGAGGAGGGCAAAGTGATGCTGACAAACAGAAATGTGTTTTACAGTGTGCCAGAATGGTAATATCTGAAGCAAGTTGTGGTGAAGCAGATTTAGTAGAGATGTTCTGTGAACGAATTGTGACACATGTTACTTAAGTTGCTGGTGGTCTGCAGTACCAAGCCTTGCTGCTGGAGTAGAAATTGCCCATAAAACTACCTGTGATTGTATCATAGTACATATGTACAGACATATGTATAAAGTAACTCTCATCTTACAGTATTTTGTTCAAGACACAAAAAGTTCTGAAATCTATGCAACTTACATAGCCAACTCTAGCTGTTCTGAACAATTACACCTTCACAGGTTAATAATCTTTGAGAGAAAATATTATGTATTTGGGAAACTGTGTAGAAGACAGAGTATGTGCTAACACTCAGGAAACTGCTACTATTAGCTTTATAAATTACAGGAGCTCACTGGTTTTGCAGTACAGAATGCAGAAGATGACAGAGACAAATTTACATTTTAGGGAGTGCAAACCAGTGTAAAAAGAACACTGAAAACTTGGATTGTATTAGAAACTCTAGATTAGATGCTTCTGTAGCAGCTGTAACTAATTTGAAAAATAAAAGTTCATAGGTACAACAATGCAACATTACATACTGATCTCTATATTTCGGTGAACAGAATGTTCTTTTATGTAACAGTGATGATATAGTAACACACAAATTGGAAATTTGCTTTTTCAATTGAATATATAAAAATAACATGTTAGAAATGTACTGTTGAACAGTAAGGACAGTAGACAAATTATCCAAAATCTGAACAGATGAATGACAGTTTTGAGAAAAGCAAAGGTCGCAGGGTTAACAGGAATTGACTGGTATGCCCTCATGTTGGAATCAGAAACCATGTTGAGGTGTTGGTTTTTGTTTGCTGACTGAAACAAATCTTCAGAAATGTCTGAGATAACTGGAAAGCAATTGTGCCTTTGGCCAGCCAGAAAGCTTGCTGTTACCTTATGGACAACTGAACTTAAAGTATGAGATGAAAAGAAATTGTTTTACAGTAGGAAAATGAGACAGTGGCCTCAAGTGTTCACTGTGCATCTTCTATTAATAAACTGTTATTTTAAATATGAAGAAGCTTGCTTTTATGGTGGCTGCACGTGCATTTTAATGGATTTAAATTATGAGAGGTTTAAATGCATTTTCAAGTTACAATTAAATGAAAATTTAAAATAAGACTGACAGATTGCTAAGGCTAAGCCAGTTTTCTGATTAAGGTTCAATTAAATTATATTTATCATTGGAGCAAATGAAGTATAAAATCACAAACAATGATATTTTTCAGTGGCTTACTTTGGTGGAAAGTGTAGCCTGAAGTATGACTTCAAGACTTTTATCTTCCATTCCCTCACAAAGTAGAAATTAATTAGGGCTAAATAAGAGCTGGCTATATGTCAGAACCCCATCCATAGAGTCTTCCGTGGACCAGTGGTCCAGCAGCAATTTATTAAGATAGCTGTTTTGTGATGCGGAGTATTATGTATTTTACTTGGTTTTAACTAGATAAATTAGGGGGAAAGTTGAAGTTTTAATAGTAGTTTACAGAATGAACAGTTCTTATTGTCTTCTTGTAACCCACTTTTGACTCTTTGCACTAACTCTGAAGATCTGCTGGTGTTGACTGTATACTGTTCATTTCCATGTGCTTTCCATGTAAGTCCCTGTATGTCCCAAGCTCTGCAGTGACTCAAGTTGAAAGGAGTGTTTTGCACACACAAGCTATTTCAGTTTCAGTTACATCCACTGGACCATTCTGTGTGAAACACTATTGTCTGGCTTGCCACAATGTGATCACGGACCTCCTGCATGTGTGGTACTGCTGTCTCTCTGATACTTCCTATAGTTATAATTCCTCTGTTACTTCCTATAATTCCTTATTTACTTTCCCTTCATTTTGTCCTGCAGAAATGTGTGTAACAGAAACACCAGTTTGCATTCTATTTCTTTGGTTTTAACTTAACTACATAATCTATGACTTAATATGACAAATTGGTTAATTTCAGAAATTAAGAAAGTTGACCCTTTTTGGTATAAAAAAGTGCAGGTCCAGTTTACTAAAAACTTGACTATTCCTCTCCTTTAGAAAAGTACTCCTAAATGATTTTAAGGAGAAAAAATAATTGCAGATCTCTTACACCTAAAAAAAACAATAATATATTCAGCTAAAAGATTCCAAAAAAGTGATGAGCTGATAAACGACCTTCTTCTCTTTAAGAACATATGTACATGTTCAGCAAAGAGAAGCATTAGCACTTGGATTTTTCTTGTGTTGCTAATTATTGCAAAGTCTAAACTAGTGAATAGATTCATGCTTAAAAAAACTCGATTGTTCATAGAGATTTTGAGTTTTGAAATCCAAGGTGTGTCTAAATGCAGACACTTATAACAAGAGCATTTTCTTTAGCTACCATTAAGCTCAAACATGAAAATCTGAGGAGTTGGTCACTCTATCCTATCGGTTCACTATCATGGCCATTGTCTCTGAGATGTTAGTTTTAAAGAAGAATTAATAGCAGCTAATTAGCTGAGGTTTCATTTGAGCGCACTAACCTGACAGACTGCCATTAATATCCAGCAGCACCCTGTATTTTTACATAGCTTCTTCACCTTTTTTTTTTTTTCTTTTCTTATCCTTTCTTTTTGTTTCTTTTCCTTTCTCTTCTCTTCTCTTCTCTTCTCTTCTCTTCTCTTCTCTTCTCTTCTCTTCTCTTCTCTTCTCTTCTCTTCTCTTCTCTTCTCTTCTCTTCTCTTCTCTTCTCTTCTCTTCTTTCTCTTCTCTTCTCTTCTCTTCTCTTCTCTTCTCTTCTCTTCTTTTCTTCTGGAGGAAATTTGGGTCAATTCACTTTTCCAGCTGGCAAATTCCAACCACTATTACTAAAAACCAACAGACTATATTTTTTAATAGTAACTCTGAACCTAATTCTCTGTTTTGGAAATGGTCCTATCAGATTCTCGCTATACGCCATGAATCAAACAGCTGATTTATCAAACTGTGTCACTTCTGCATAGTAACAAAGTTGGCTGTGATTCATGCTGCAATGAATTAGTTAGCTTTAGCGCCCCGCTCTACCCCCCCAAAATTAAGCAAGTATAGGCATGTGTCCAGCTGAGCACAATAAAAGAGTTCGTTGTTTCTGTTCTTGTTGCAATTATTCATTTTCATATGGCATCTCTGATGAATGTGTGCTAATATTTGTTAAGCTAGAGAGTGTTGTAGAATGCTGTAAATGGAGAACACCAAAGAAAAAGCTCTGCTCTGAGGAATAAGAATTCTCTTTTACTTGGGAAATAATCTGGCATTTCTTTGGTTTAATTAGAAACAATTTACATTTTTTAACACAATATTCTTGTAGGATTATATTATTTTGCTTTATTTTGACACAACAAAACTTGTTTCTATAGAAAATATGACCTTTTCGGTAGCAATGAATCAGATTATTTATAAATATGTGTGTGTGTGTGTGTGTGTGTGTATATAATAAATGCAGGGAACAGTCATGCAGATTTTGAGATACTTCTAATATTTCTTGTATATGGCATTTGTTTGTTGCATTTTCTGTTTTAGTATCATAGTCACTTATTTTCATTGGCATCTAGTGGTACATAACCAGTGCAGTAATCATTCCCTTTTTTATTTCTCTCCTCATTTTCCTGATGTAGAGGAAATCAGGTGCTTAGAGGAAATGACCAAACAGGCTGAACCAAATATCTGAGTACTCCTTTCTTGCATGTGTAACATACAATAATTAAAAGTACCCAAAGGTGCTTAACTCTGCCCTTGATAGATGAGATAAAATTGCCACAGGACAGGGTATGTCATCAGCGGGGACTTACAAATTCCCTGTCATCTCTTCATTGCAGATCCTAAATACTGTATTATCAGCAGGCTCTTTGGCAAATTAAAACACCAGAGAGAATCAGTGCAGGACTTTACATAGAGTTCAGAAGATGAAAAGGAAAAGCCGGAAGTAATTAAGTGCCAACATTTTGTTAATATGTGGCTCACTTAATTGCTTTTGCTTTTGTTCCCTTCTGAAAATGAGTGCATCGTTCTCTCTTTTTCAGAGTTTATTCAGTGATCTGCATCTGACAGTCTAGCACTTGACAACACATAGCCAGACTGATAAATAAAATTTACTGACCAATAGAATGTATATTGCATACAAAATTTTTATTTTCTCTTTACAGAATATTTAATATAAGGGGAACTCATAGTACACAAGAAGGTGTTTTATAGTACTGCTCATATTTGAGGAGCCCATATAGTGAATGCATAATTTATGGCATTCATGGATGAAATGCAGAAGAATTTTCTTGAGTGGAAATGTGTTTAAATGTTTTTTAGCATATGCAGTAGCAGCATACATCCTTTTAAGGCATGAGGTATGAAGCAAACATTGTAGGCCTTCTTATTTAGGAAAGATTTAGATGCTCAGCATGTCTCTTTACATCCATCACTATAGAGTCAAAGAGAATAAAGGATTATTTGGAAGAATATTGATGGATTGTAGAAATGGAGCTACTCAGTCAGCCAGGGTTTTGATAACTGTTCTGTATGCTTGGAGTCGGAGGTGCTGACATGTACCATGGCTGTATCTCATTAAGTTTGTGTAAGAAAAGTCACAATTTTTCTGACTGTATTTGGTGGTCTTTTCTTTTCCTTTCTTTTCTTTTCTTGTCTTTTCTTTTCTTTTCTTCTCATTTCTTTTCTTTTCTTTTCCATTTTTCCCTTCCTTTAGGGGGATTTTCGTATAAAATACTTACTTGTCACATGAAAAACTCATTGTAAGACTCTCTGAATTTGAATTTGAAAACACACCAGTCATTACTTGAAGATGTAGTTTAAAACCAGGTGGACTCAACTTTGCTGTAGACTCATCTTTGTTGTTTCACATAGAGAAGAATCTAATACCTAAACTATTACCAGCAAGTTTTGGTACTTCTTTTACATGAAAATGAAGTATAGCACTGTATTTTGTTCTTAATTTGTACTTCTGCAGAAAGCAATGGCATTTAGATTTGGGAAAAGGTTTTAAATCTTGGCCCCTTTTTGCAGGATTATACCATCTCCTAATTCATAGTTTTGACCAAACTTAAGGTGTTACTAAGATTGCAAGTCCCTGTTTTTCTTAGAGAAAGACAAATGCATAAAGGCAACCGAAGGAAGTGAATGTAGTATTATTCTAAATTGTCATATTTTTGTAGTTCTCTCTAATGTTTCTTAGGTCTCTCTGCTGGTGATACTGTTTCAATAGATACACTAAGGAAAGTGCCAAGACCAGCTTTGACAGGGTTTTCTTTTTTTTCTTTCTTTTTTTTTTTTTTTCCTCCTCTTTCTCTTTTAATCCCTGTGGGGCTCTGTGATTTTTCATAGCTGGACTAAAGTTGTGTCAACGGGAGACTTGCACCATAAAGACTGAAATGTTAAAGAAAGCTACAAGGAACAGCTTTGAGGCAAGGTTTCAAGCTTTGTCATCACGCTTGAAGAATTTTCTGTTTAATGTACTGTAATGCAGTATTCAATGGGGACAAGTTTAATTGAGTTTTACACAACCCAGTTGGGAGTAGCGCTGCAAGGTAGGTGATGTCTAGGTTTTTAATCTTCCACTCCAGAGAGGCTTGTTGACGAAGTGGTTCTTTCTCTTTGTAAGAAAAAAGGGAAGCATGAGAAATGATACATCCGTGGATAAAACCAATTGGCAACCCCCAAAGGAATGAGGGCGATAAGGCGAATCCAGCACTTGTAAGAAATAAAAGAATCCAACTGTTCATTTAAATGAGAAACAACACATGTGATTGAGGAGGCAGGGAGGCTGGGCGCTGGAGTGGGGAGGAAGGGACTAACAAACAGAGCAGCTGGTGTCAGAGTTAGGCGTCCAGGACAAACAAGCTTGGGTTTGTTATGCGGATTACCAAAGAGATAGTTAATGATGTGTGTTTTTTAAAGCAAAAGGAGAGTCAAGCAGTTCTTATAACAGAGGTGGATAAAGTAGCAGGAGGGAGGATGCTGCTGTTAGGCAAGCCCTACTTAAAGAATCACTATTCCTTCCCCGAGGCCTAACAGCGGTTCTCTATCAAACAGTGTAAAAATAGCACTGGACACTGTCAAAGAGAAAATAATACCTTCTGTGTAAGCCTTAGTGTATTAAACTGTAGTCCTGTTCAAGTTACTTCTTCTAGAAGTTAAGCAGCAGAAAGGATAAAAGTGTTCAGTCAATATACTGGCAAATCATCTCTGATGCTCTGGCTCTCCATCACTGCTAAAATAAAAACCACTTAGCTGTCCCTAAAATCACTGATCATCATCAAAAATTCTCTTGCCAATAGTTTACGATTATGTAGTCTAGCATATTTCACTTCTCATCTGTAAAGAGCTACTGATATTGTTTAACTTGTTTTCTCTGAAGATATTTAGGAGATTTAACCTGGTATGAACCAGAAACAGGGTTTGTTTGTTTGTTTTGTCATTTAATGCTCACATTGGTATATTTGTTCAGAGAGATTTTCCCCTCTCTGGAGTCCCTCACAGGAGGAGATGCAAGGTTAGTCAGCAAGAGTTTTCAGGCTTCTTTTGCTATCTTGACATGAAGTCCTTAATTTTGCTTCATCAGAATCAGGAGAATTAACACACTGTCTTTTCTGTAAGATGCTGTAAGGTAATGGTGAGGCATGATGAAAACCCAGGCAAGGTTTTCACCTCAAGAGAGGCTGTGAGGTGGGCAGAGCTGAGCCAGAAGGGCTTTGCCCACCTCTCCATCCCGCTGTGCCCACCTACCCTCTGCTGCCCAGAACCATCCGGATTTGAGAATCTCAAACCGGCTCCAACACCAAGTTTAACCCAAGGAACTGCCAACAAGGTGACAGTACCCCCTTCATCACACAGAATCAGTCACTTTAACACCCACCCTAAGGGAGGTGTTAACCATAGCTGGCTGCTAGTCTGGCCTACTGGTGGGCAGAGAGCTGGGGTTGGATTTCATACTGGTGTGGAAAGCCTCAGTAACCAGCAAGTGTGTGGGAGGGCTGGATTTCACCCTCAGAACACATACGGTGAGACAAATTGTACACTGCAGAAGAATATAAGGATTTTACATTGCACTTCTTCCCAAGGTACCACCAAGATCCCTGCTAAATTTATAAATACAGTACACATGCAAAGTTTATAGCTGAGCAAATAATTCACAATGAATAATTTATCTGACAAATTTAGCCTTTTTTTCTTCTCATGAAATATCCATGAACAGATCTGTCATTTGTAACTGCAACCTTTACAGTGCATAAGTACAGGGGGGAGGGTTAATTTAATTTCCCTGTGTAGTTTGGTGTAAAAAGTAATTCTCAGTTATTAATCATATTAGCATTTTAAATAGTCCAAAAGTAGGCTTTGAAGTTCAGCCATCAGCTAAGCGAAGGGGCCACAGGAGACTGTCGGTGTTCTTACCTTGCTGCAGCTGCTGTTGTCCAGAAACATTTTTCTGTAGGCTAAGTTTCATTGCATCAATTTTTAGTTTTGCAGCCTCTCTATTCAGCATAGAAAAACATGCAAATGTCTCTTCTTTAATAGTAGTGAATATTCTGAGCAATAGCCGATGAAGCACAGCTTTCAGACTAAACAGTGATGTGGGAGAGCCTGGGAGGATGAGGCTGCATCCTCATCTTTCATTAATAGTAATGCATATTTTTGTGGGATTTTGAAGTGTATCTCTATTGCAACACACAGAATATATCGTCATTACTGTAGTGTGATGGTGATATCTCTTTGTCTATTGGCATGGGCTAAAAAACTGGGAGAAATGAGTTGCATATTTCATGTGGTCTTGGCAAAATTTGAAGCAATGCTTTAAAAGTGAACTGCATGTGCTTAAATAAGCTAGAAGTCTGAAGTTTTTTAGGTCAACAGTTTGAAAAGATAGCATTAGCAGACAGCTTACTAAAGATTCTTAGATTTATTTATTTATTTATTTATTTATTTTCAGTATCTTCTCATCTTTTTATTCTAATATTTCCTTTACAGTCAATCAACATCATCACTATGTACTGTGGACAAAATCTTAACGTGTTTAACTAGCATCAGTTAAGTTGCCAAGTCATTCTTTGCTGACTTGTTAACATTATACTTAGGCATTTCTATTGTTTATAAACCTTCAATTTATTGAATTTCTCCCATGATTCCAAAGTTCCCCCAAAACGTTCTAATATTTCCTAAATTTTATCTTTATGTATGGAAAGCCTTAACCTCAAATGCAATGTTTAGGAAATAGGCAGAAACATCAGAAAATTCTGAACTGTTGAGAAATTTTAATTAAAGTGTGAAGTAATGTAAGCAAAAGAATGCATTTGTGCTTCATTAATCATATTTATGGGTAATAGATACTTTGTGAGGCTCTCGCAGGTTTAATATAGGACTCTGCTCACTGTAACAACTTTAATGAAAATATCTATCAGGTCAATAGATCCATCTATTGTATGCATTCGAAGTGGAATCTGTAAGCTTTGTTGAGGGCAAAAAAAAGAAGCTATCTTTCATTTCTGATAGTAGAGTAGAATTCAATACAACTAAGAAAGGATGAACTGGATTTTACGTATATGTATCCTCATCAGAGTATTTTAATAAATGCCAAGCAGTTCTGTATCAGCACAAACATACTGAGGGCACTGAATGCCTTCAACAGCTGTCACTAAAGAAAGACCTAATTTGGTCCCCAGAAACGCTCTAGTTAGTGATGAGTGATACAGGGAAAAAAAAAAAAAAAAAAAAAAAAAAAAAGAAAAACAAAAACAAAACAGCTTGACTTTTGGAACCAGAATGAGTTTACAGAACTGTAAATAATTGAGATGTCATGAGAAGCCCAGCCTCAATTTATAATAGACCATGACAACACATAATAAATATAAATAATTCAGTAATTCCTTTTTTTTTTTTTTTGGTATTACATAACAACAACATCAAAAAAGTCTTTAAGATACTGAAAAACAAATCCCACTGCAATCAGCTGAACACTGTATGAAGAAATAAGGAATTTTGGCATCTCTCCATTCTCAAGACATAAGACAGTTCTGTTTGCTCAGAAGAAAAATAGACATAAGATATTCTACTTGCCTTCTTTACAAAGCTGTTCCAAGCAAAAAAAAATACTGAATGTTCTTATGTTCTCCACGAAGGATGTGTTCATAGATTTACCAAAATGTTGATGTAGGTAGAACAGAATAGTAGAATAGAATACAAGTATTTGTTGCAGCAGGTCGTTTGGAATATTGCCAGCTAAGGAGGGCATTATTCTCTTTAACTGAAGAAAACGGTGCTCAGACACAGTCCTATAGTAGCACTTTTAGTCCAAACAGTAGACTATGGAGAGTCTTGTGACATAATTCTGACCTCCAGTGTCTACTTTGTAAATAGTTTTGCTATTTCACAGCTGAGAATGGAATAAAATGAGAGAACATGGGATTTTCTGAGTACCACCTGACTGGACATCTTTGTTCCTTTCACAACAGAATAAATGTACTTATGATTGTTTGTATGTTTGGTGGGGTTCTTTATAAAACCTAAGAACAGATAATGATGGGAACTACTCATACAGAAAGTCAAAGCATTCTGTAGATCACTCATGTATTTCCTTTTGGCATTCAATTACATTCAAGTAGAACATTTCAGTGAATCACACATCCATAACCTTCATATAGACAAACAGACCAACATTTATCATGGATCTCAATCTCTATTTATTTATTTTTGGTAGTAGCAAGTTCCAGTATTGTTCTGAAGTTTCATTCTTCTGCATGTTAGACATTTGTATCCAGAGATGGAAACTACATCCATACTTGAATAAGCTGGGGTGCTTAGCTGATACTTTTTGATGCACTGTTGGTGGCCTTCTGCACTTCCCATCTGGCAGTTGTGGTGAAGAGACTGGTTCTGTGCATAGCACTGTCAGAAGTCTTGTTTTTTGTGACTTACTGAACGCTGAGCATTTAGAAGAGTAAAAAAAGGCAACAGTTGTGATCCTAAGTAAGTGAGAGATAGGAGTGTTGTTGGTATCAGGTTGAAGGGAGGTCCCTGGCAAACAAAGGTAGGGAGTTGTGCTTCATCACATTGGACTAGTGTCAGGAGCATGACATAAAAGAGAAGATTAAGAGAGTACTGCAAAGACCTCTGAGTGGAGAAGTCATAGATGATTCTAAGGAGGAAAATAAACATTCTGTATGAACCTTGCACTGAGAGAATAAGCATGTGATTTAGTAATGTCTGTTATTTCAAATAATTTCAAGCTTGTGTTTCAGTGGCAATAATAATAATTGATAACTTATGAGAGCAGCACAAATGAGAGCCATACACCTACACATCTGAAAGAATTTTTATTGTTTTTCATTCTAAAAAAAAAAATTGTTTAAATAATATGTTAAGATAACATAATTGAGAAGGAATCAGTAGGGCTTAAATGCAATCAGATTTATACAGGAGGAATGTGGAAGCTGTTACAAACACATGAAAGCATCACCCAGGAGCACAGACTGGAGCTGAATACATGCATGGAAAGAATAAGAAAGTGAGAATTTGTCTTTCTTTCATAGAAGATAACATCACCACAGCCATTACTAATAACTTAATGTGTAATCATGAATATCTGTAAATTTGCTATAAATATATTATAGGTATTTGTTCTATCTTTATAATTAATTTCTGATATTGTCTTGATGCAATGGGAAACAATTTCTAAGAATAAACCCTCAAGATTTGTACTTGTAAATATTAACTGAAAAGCCTAATAATAAGCTCATCCATTGAAGTTATTCATTAGTTCACTGCTGATCATGTGAAGAGACAAAGACAAAGGGAGTATCTTACTATTACTTCAAATAAAATTTTATTTTGGCATTAGAGATTTTAGTGCTTTGTAATTGCTTTCTGGAAAAAAACTCTTATTTTTTTCCCACCAAGTTTCTAAATTTAATGCTGAATTTGCAAAATCCCTTCACTGTCAGATTTTTCTTACATCCTTAGAAATGCTTCCTTGACTCTTCCTCCTGGATATTTAATTTTGATCAAAAATTCCTAAGCTGGTTTTGCCAAACTGAGAGAGCTTCACCTCTGTTTTACCAGAATTTAGAAGAAAAAGAGTTAAAATGTGAGATCAGGCAGTGACTTAAGACTCCTAAGTGATGGCTTATTATTTTGAAAAGAAATTAAATTTATTCTGTCAAGTTTAAATTATTTTTCAAGAGATTGTTTTGGGGCCGTTGGTTTTTTTTAAAAATGATTGGGTTTCTAAGGAAACTGTAATACAGGAGCTTTAAATTTGGGGGGTGCAACCCAATTCTGTTAACGAGATGTGTTGAATCACAAGGAATTAGTGACTCCCAGGAAACAATAATGGAAAATATGGATGTGTTTATCAGTCTATTTTGTCTTTCTTTTGCAAAGGGAAAAAAAGAAAGAAAGAAAGAAAGAAAGAAAGATAGAAAGAAAGGAAGAAAGAAAGAAAGAAAGAAAGAAAAAAGCAAGCATGCAAGCAAGCATCATACATCCTCTGATATTAAAATCTATGGGAATTTGATGAGATAAAAGAAATGTTAAATGAGCATTCTTCCTCTAAACAGACATGTCTAGAAAGGCAATTTTAGTAGTACGGCAGTGTAGCATTTTGTTTTTTCTGCAATAAAGCCATCAGATCAATAAAAAATTATGTAGCAGATTATTATTACACTGTGCTCACCATAGCTCTAATCGTAAATAATACAGCAGTTATCCTGGTTATATTAATTATAATTAGAATGCAGATAATGCAGACGGTCTTTTATTACTAGAGCCAAATCAATTTTCCAGTGTTATTCAATGCAAGGTCACACAAAGTTGTTGAAGCTCTTAGACTTCTTATGAAATGACCTGCATATGTAAGAGAGGGTTTGGCTCAGCTGTGTAAGACACATTGACTGGGAAGTGCATTGAAATAATTACAGCCATGAACTCTTGCATATAATGGCAGAATTTCATTTTATAAAGTAAGCATAGCTGTAATCCAGGCTCCTTTATGGTGGGGAGCCTCATAAATCTTTCAGAGAGCACCAAGTCTTTCTCTTATTTGTAAAGCAGAAATCAAAATGAATTAGTTTCATTAGTTATTCTTTCCGTCTCTACTGTTGTGTTAAATATATGCAGTGTGTTCATGTTGTGTATCAATATGGGGAAAAAAAGGAGAAAATATTTAACTGAGATTTTGCTTCACTATTTCAGCAGAGGCAGTTTTAAAGTTCACTAGTTTAGGCTCCAGGGCTCTTCTGGATCACTTAAAGCTTTTATCATCTTTAGGATTGTGCTGGCTTAATGTATTTGTCTTCTATCTATATGGCTTCAGTTTAACTTAGACTCAGAGAAGAGCTGATATGTTTAAAATGTGACTGTCTCTCCTGGAGCTGATGAGCAGATTAGTAGGACACTGCCCGATAATCATCTCCGAGGTGCATTGGATTCATACGCGTAGATGATGACACATGGCAGAGAGAGGGAAAGATCTTGAAGAGTGAATTTTAGTTTTGTGTGTTTCCTCTTTAAGCACATATACAGATGGGCAGCAGATATGCCATAAACCGTGTTCTTGCATTGCAGAATTCACTTTTCCTCTTTTTGTTCTATCATGTGCAGAAGAGCTTCCACAGAAACAAAGCAAACAGTAGTCAGCAGAGTGGAGGCTGCAAGTAGGATCTGGTTAGTGAGAGGAGCAATGCTAGGAGCAACTTAAAGAATAGAGGTTTTGTTGCTGTTGGATAGCTTGCTTACCCCTTTTTTTTTTGTTTTGCATTGTTACACAACAGAAGAGATGCTGTGGAAAAAAAAAAAAAAAAAAAAAAAAAAAGGAACAGTCCTGCACAGAGAAATGTGCATTTGTTTGAAGATAGAATGGATACTCTTTAATATTCCTCTACAAACTGTGCTCTCAGGTGTATTTGCAAGAAAATTTGTTTCTAAATCAGTAAGAGTTTGGCATGTTTCTGAGCAAAGCTGCCCAGGAAAACTCATATTATTTGGTCTCATATCTGGCCTCTGAGTTATATCTGAAGTCTGTAGCATGATGGTGTTTTAAAAGGAACCTCTGACCACTTTTTGATTTTCAGCTTGTCATAAATCCTATTATTGGCAGTACCTGAGCTTGAGGAATCAATTCATTTGAATCAAAAAGCTTCTTTCTGACAATAACCAAGGAAAGAGACAAAGCCATTTGGCAGGCAAATGAATCTTAAGTACACACACTGGAAATGTTTAGACTTTGTTCTAGATAAATGTAGCATGTATTTTGATGGTATATCACAGTGTTCAGCTTATATAAGGTGAATGGGTTTTATGTGCAAGAGAAATGTCAGAGAAATGGAGAAGAGGGCACTGGGGAATTGTGCTTTAAAGGGCTTTGAGGCTTTACTCAAATATTGGTGATTTGTACTTTCAAACAAACTTACTCCAACGGTAAATTGAAAGTAAAAAGAAATGAATGCTCTTCAGATATATTTTCATGGTATATATAATTTTATACCTGTGATACTGCTCATGGATATATCAGTTCTGCGTGAGTTGATTTAATATTATCTAGAGATAAGTCGATCTGCCTGAGCCCCTTGTGCCTCTTTATTTTGGTGGCAGTAATTTAATCAAGGTTTCCCATAAGCCTCCATTCTCTACAAATACATTGCTGAGTTGGTTTGGATTTGTGCTGTAGTTATAATAATGAAATTACTTGTGGGTTCAGGGCATCACTTCCTAAGTTTGAGGTGAAAGATAAAGCAAGGAAAGAGTGGTGCAAAATCGATTTTAGTTTACCCCTTTCACTGAAGGTACTGCTCCATTTTTCCCATTAAAAGAGCCCAGAATACTTTACCTCCTTTTCTTTTAAGATGCTTGTTTTTATATAAAGGAAGAAGACTTACACTTTGGAAAAGTGTAAGTTTTTCACGTTAAAGCAGTTAAAAGGTGCATTATATGATCTCATGGTGTACAACATTTTCTTCGCTTTCCTTAAAAAATTCTGGAGCTCGTGGTCTGTATTCTTGTGAAGGTTTTTTTTTAAGGCACTCTATCTCAGAGGTAGCATGGGTATCAGGGGAGGCAGGGATTGCTATGGTAAGTACCCCTGCTTCAAATAATAGGATTTGGGAATTATTTTCAGTCCAAAACATAAGGGAAAAAAATGTCTAAAAGTGACCTTGTCTTCTGAATTAACTTCCATGAGATTCCACTTTAAAACGATATGCCCAGTATTATCATTTTACTGCCAAAAACTGGGAACACTTCCAAATTTTGACTTACAAATTATTGTACTTCCAACTGAAAAAAAAAAAAAAAAAAAAAAAAAAAAAAAAAAAAGGAAGCTTTTTGAAGTACTTCTTTTTGTTGAATACTGTAATAGATGGCTCTGTAAAATCCTGCGTAAATGGCCAAGACCGCAAGTTCGAGCTGCCCCCAAGGCAGTCTTATCTTACACACAGGCTTTTAGAAGATTTTTGTTTTGTTCTTGAATGTGTGTAGTTTATGTGTTTCATCAGCAGATGCCTAGCTTTCTGCCTGACTCCACACCCCCATGTCAATACCACTCAGGTTCACGAGGGGAGTTAGCCGCAGGATTTGTGCTGCGCTGAAGAAGAAAGATTATCTGTGGTGTAGGGCGGGGGGGGGGCTGGCATTATGCACGTCTCTGAAGTAAAGACTGCAGGAAACAATGGAGAGGGCATAACTTTTCAATATACAATGGCATTGCTGAGTTAATACAGCACGCTGGAATTGAGCGAAATGCTTTATTAGCCAGTGGACGTTTTTCTTTACATCTTGTAAATAAACTGTTGTCCTTCTTCACGTGCACTCAGCAGCAGCGGGGCGGGTTTGTGATCAGCCGCACAGAACGCTGCTCTGAGTGCACTTGATCGTGTCTCCGACTAATAGATGTAGAAAATATCCTTCCTGCTGGACAGACCCTTGTGCAGGGATTACCCACAGAGATGTGGCGCATCCTCCTACACTCAGGTGGCCTCGCATGCCTCTGATCTGTGCTAGCTTTCACTGCCACTGTTTCAGGAACGGCTTTCTTTCTGCTGATCACAACGTGAAGTGAAAAGTACCATCTGGACACTGCATGCTAAAAAGTCAAAGATCTGTAGGCTGTATTATGCCCAAAAGGACATTTTCTTGTCAGCTGAGCTGCTATGTACTTTAGCCTGTCACTGATAACTAACAAAATTACAGTATGGTAATTTTAATTGGAAGCGCTCCATCCTTATCCCCCAGGTTCTCTGCTGTCCCCGTGGCGGTCTCTGTCAGCAGCGGTGCCGTGTGGCCACAGCCCCGCAGGATGGCGAGCGGCTGTGCCCCGCCGCGGCCTCATCCCGACACACGGCCTCTGCCTGCTGGTGCTGCGGAGCCAGCCGGCCGCGTTGAGTGCCGGCTTAGCGCAGCATGTCTCCTCTGTAATGCCTTAATTCTGCTGCTTTTTGCTCACCTGGGGGTCCTACAGACCGACTGGACAATTAGGGTTGTAGAAAGAAACAGGCAGTCCCCCCGACTCTGCTGGGTGTTGGAAAGCTGATGATACAGGCTGGGAAAGGAAGTGCTGCGGGGCTGGATGGAGAAGGTGAACTGTCCCCTATCTGAAAGGCACTACTGAGAATGTTTAGGACATTTCGGACACTGTCCATCTTGAGAAGGCAGAGAAGCAGCAAGATTCTTTCTGCTGAAATACAAATAGCATCAGTGGCTGCTGGCATGCTAGGGGGGGTGGCTGCTTTTAGAGGGCAAAATGAGGGTAAGGACAGGAGAGTGGGGAGAAACGAGCGCATGTGATCTGAAGGGCTGCACCTCCTTTTAAATATATACATAAAGATTGATGTTGTTTTGCTTATATTTATTTGTCTGTATGTTATCTGAGTGGTACACAGTGTGGGGAATGTTACTGTTTTTTCCTTTTATCTGAATGACTCAGAAAAGTAAAAAATGCAGCTTGTAATCTTGGCTTGTGGCCTGGCAGAGTACAAAGCAGCGGGAGCCAAACTCCTGGTCATCTGAGCCTCCTTGGGAAGAGTGGGGACATACATTCTGAACTGGGAATAAATTCTGTTTTGCGAACTCCCCAAAATAGAATGAATCTGCATATGGGCTTAGATATACAAACAGTGCTGAAGTACACGTTCTCTTTAAAGAGAATGTGAATATCTGCAGTGTTAGTGCCAGATTAAAACACAACATTCATATTTTCTGGTTGCATTTATGTAGAGGTGAACCCACAGTGTCATTCTCCATTTTCACTGTATCTTGTCTCTAAAGTGTTACGTTCCAATACCAAAAGTTAGTATCAGCTGGATTTTGAACAACCTTTTAATGAAATGATACATATATGTATTCTAAAGATAAACGACTGTCTCTTTTTATCACCTTAAACATTACCTTTAAATATACCAAGAATAAAAAATGTGAAAGCAGGCATCGTTTTCACTTTAGTCTAAAAATGGGGCTGGAATTGTCACTGAGAGAACAGTATGGAAGGAGAACAACATGGAATGGGCATAAAAGTTAGATAAAAGTTATCCTTAATTTTCACTGTGTTATGTCAGAGGCCTTCCTTCTGTAACAGAGGTTAAAAGAAATGCTTTGTCTACAAATCAGAAAAATTCAGGTCAAAATTCATCTGTCCAATATGCAGTTAAATTTATGAAAATAAATTATGAATAAAATAAGTTTATGAACATAAATTACTAATCTCATGACTAATTTTATTTTTCAGTTTCAGAGCTTAGATAGTTTATTTTTGTTGCTGCATTTGATTATGCTTTTCTTATATGAAAACGGAGACCCCAATTCATTGTTCTCATCTAGATCATTTGTGTGTTTTGTCAAAATATGTGAGTATAGGTTTTCATAGAAAGAGCAGACTAGGTTAAAATGATTCAGACTGCCCTTTAGCCGAGAAAAATCTGTGTAGAGAAGTGCAAGCTGCTGCTTTTTAATACCGGAGAACCTCAGATGCTTTCCCCTGCAGAGAAAGCAAGTCACCTGATCTGTAGGGCTGGGCATGGGGATCTCACGCAGATCTCTAGTGGGGTAGCTTTCATACAGCTTTGTTTCTTAGATGCTGCCTTCAGAAACCCTGCTCAGAGGCAGCAGCACTGAAATGGTTAATGGGAAGCACTGGTGAAACTGCATACCTCATGGATGTTGCATCTGCCTGCATCATTAGAGTCACATCAAAATAACAGCCTGCATCTAATGAAAAAAAAGCAAAAACACAAAAACGGACACCAGATGTTGCAGAGATGCTGGCATGGAGGGGCTGCCTGTGCCTGGGTTGCTCTGTCGGCAGGAGCATCCCATGCTCCAGTGCTTAGTGAGGTGCCTCAGCCCTTCCCAGCATCACCTCCAGGATAGGAAGAAAGTTTTAGATTCCCAGAGGCCAAATTCTTCCATTCGGGCCAACTCTTCATAACAGCAGCCAAACAATGGCTGTGTGCAGCGGGACGAGCGTCTCCGGCACAGCCTGTCTAATCCCCAGCACACTCCATTGTTGAGTGCTCCCAGCCTGAAAGACGAAAGGTTCTTCCATTCGCTGTCTTGAAGCATCCTCTGCCCCAAAAGAAGGAGACATTTTATCACAAGTGATATTTTTCCGACAGCCTTACAAAAGGGATATTTGATTTTTTTTAACAATGCCTTGCTATCTATGTTTATTTTAGCCTAGTCATAGTCCTGTTACAACTTTTTTATCAGACCTTGAAAACTGAGTAGAAAAGTAGATTACTGCCTTTTCCTTCCACTTTTGGAAAGCTGGAATCCAATCTAACTCAAAACATAAAATATACTTTTGTTACCAGAAGATTGCAGCAGAGGTTAGTAGCAATGTACATTTTGTAGTATATTTTCTCTGAAGGGAGAGTTCGTGCTACAGCTATTCAAACTATATAGCATGTGAATTCAGGACAAAAATGAATTTAGTTTCCATTTTTCTATTCATCAGAGTTGAAGACTAAATGCAAAGTTCAGATGCTGATAAAAATTTCTCCAGGTCTGAATCTGGTATTTTGGGCTGCTTTTACAGGTCACAGGAACAAACTCCACATTAATTGAAAAGTCCATGTATCATTACTTGTGGGAAGTATAAATGAGCACATATTTTCTTGGGATGTGAAAGTCTCAATTCTACGATAGCACTAAGAGCAATTGTAATAGTACAGTAAATTTATGATAACCTTATTTAATTAGTCCGGCTAACTTGGCTTTTGTGACATACAGGCTGAGTCAGAAAAATGTGAAGCCATTTTTTTGTTGTTTTTTTTCTGCTGCTCATTCAGTGCTCAGGTGTTGCAGTGAGAACAGCACCCGATAAAAAACTGAGCTGCTGACTGCAGACAGATAGCATGATTAAGCAGAGATCATTTAAGGTGTGGTATGCATTGGTTTCAGTACAACAGCAACAGATAAATGTGTAGAAATACTAAAAGAGGAAAGGAGGTTTGGGTTTGAAGGTAGATCTATGGCTGCTGATGGAGAGCGTATCTAAAGTCTGAGTGGCACTGCAGAGAGCATGGAGTTTTTGAAAAGCATAAGCAGTGTGAGTTGAAAGCTCATCTTTTGTATTGGGGAAGGGTGGAACAGACCTCCTAATAATGAGTGAAGGAGGAAGGGAATATTCCAGGGGACAAATATTTTGCTACATGCAGTAGAAATGGGTAATTAGATGGGATGCAAAGCAAAGGCAGGCATTACATGGTCAAAGCAATGGAAAATTATCTTGATAACAGCATTATGAACAGGTAGGAGTGCAGTAAGCCTTTTGCAAGTAACAAAACAGTATTTTTTTGGCGGTGTGGGTGGATAGGAATGTGTGTGCTTTTCAAAGGCTAAATAAGAAGGATGGAAGTAGATTTAAGTAAGATTTGAAAGAAAGTTAAGAGCTGTTTTGTTCATGCTAGACTTGAACTAGCAGCTTGGCATCAGAGAGGCAAGGCTAGCTGGGGTTTGGCACGAAGCAGAAAGACATATCTGTAGTTTAATTAGACTAAGATCCCTGTATCCCAATACAATCTTAACTGAGGCAGAAGAGAAAGAGAGTTTTCATCAGACCTGGAGTTCTACAGGCATCACTGAGAAGGAGTCAAAGAGCAAATAGACTAAAAGGAAGAAATGAGTACCTGCAAACATTTTAAAGATGAGAAGAGCATTCCAGAAGTAGCTACAGAGAGAAAAGGAAAAAAAAAATAATTGTAAATCATAGGACAATACAGTATCTTTTGTGAGTGTGAGTTAAATAGTGGTCTCGATTACTCCTCTGAGGCAAAGTACTTCTTTTGCAAAGCATTACTCATTTTGTAGCCCTGATCCTTTCTTCCTCTACTACTGCAAGTAAAACAAAGTCCCTAAAGATGCAGTTTTACATTTCATCCATACACAGGGTACTGGAGTGTGCTTCAGCATGCTACATGTGTGACGACATTTAAGCCTGCAAAACCCTCTGGGGAAAAAAATAAAATAAAGCGTTATTTGTATTTGCACAGTTATTTGTACCACACAGAGACATCTCACCATTCCTGCGAATTCCCAGTTTTCCCTTTCTTATATGTCCATCTCCCTTTCACTGTGTTGCCGCAGGATATTTTTGCTGCTTTTTGCCTCCCTTATTTGTATTGGGAGGAGAAGGAAATTGAGTTTTTTGCTCTTGGGAACGTCAAGTAAACAATAACAAAATTCTTGCAGGGAAGATATAGGTATGGAGTTTCTCCTTTGTAACAGGAAGTGAAAAATGTTAGTTAAAAAAATCTGCAAAGAATGCTGAGACTTTCTGTGCCTTCTTTCAAAGGCGGCAGTGCTGGTGCCTTCTTACCAAAGGAGAAAAATCAATTGGGAGTGTTAAGAGAAAAAGGGAAGGTGGTGCAAGTGATGATAAATGACTCAAAATCAACATAGTCACAAATAATTTCACAGAGCAGCACTTAAAAAGAAAATGAAGGAATAAGGAATTCTAATGCAGGCAGTCATATTTTTGGAACTGCAATGTTGAACAAATAGCTCCTTTTCTAGAGGAAAGAATGGACACAGCTTCAGCTTTACAGGACCCTATAAGCATTGTGAATTTCAAAAATCCTTTACTTCTCTGCTGGAAATCAGTTTGGGACAAGGAAATTGAAGCACTGAATCCAGTTATATATAGTCTGCATCAGTAGAGATCTTTAAGGGAAGAAAGGAATAACTGTAAGTTTAACTAGAATATTGTTGATTCTGTCCTGAGACAAGTGGATGGAACAGATGATCTCTTCTGCAACTCTACACTGCCACAATTTGAGGGAGGAGGAGGCTGACATTTAGAAGATAATGTCAAACACCTAAATGATCGAACAAATACTACTGTATGCACCTCTCAGTGCTTATGATTAGTTGCGAGATCAGAGATGACAGAGTGCATGTTGCAAAAAATCACTCGATGCGCTGGAATAATATAATGTACTGGAAAGCAGTAACCCATTTGTACCAAATATAATGTTGGAAAAAATTATTTCAAAACGAGATGCAAAAAATCAGAATTCAGATGTTACTGAAGCAGTAGTGAAAGAAGTATATGGAAAGATAAAACAGAGTTTAAATCACCCCCATTTCGGATTTAAAGATACTGCCTTCTATTTTTATAGTCTACCTTAATAAAGCCCATCAGGTCTATGGGAAGGTCTGCTAGAAGAATGTCAATGGATGACTAGCCTTTCTTGAGAGCACTAAAAATTAAGTAATAGAATGTATTTTCTAGATGCATTTGAAAATTGAAAGAACTGATTAAAAAGATGTGTAAGATAAAAACAGTCTTTGAAATGATGTAAAGACCGGATCTTGCTGTCATTATTCTGTTCTTTCTCATTCTGCACCAAAATAAAATATTATCAGGCTAAGAAAGATTTTTTTGAAATTATTATTAGTTTCTATCCTTGACCAGAATGTGTACCTTAAAAAAAGTCTTAGATCAAGAGACAATGGCTCTGATCAATTTGATCAACACAATCCCTCTGATCAATGTATTGTTTTCAGACAAATGGCCAAGTCAGTTTCCAAAGCACTAATGGGATAAGAATGTTGGCTTTTGTGCATAAAGTGACTTTGTATACAACAGCACAGGTTAAACAAGACTTTGTGCAGGCTCTTGTTATGTTGATCCTTCTGTAAAATTTGGCCAATGTAGGTGAACTGAGAACAGTTATAAAATAATTGCTATGGGACATATCAGTATTCATCAACAGCTTTTTCACCCTAGCTGCTCAAACACATGACACTTCTGTAGAGATAATGAGGAAAAAAGAAGCGGAAAATTTCAAAAGCATAAAATGATCTTCCTCCATGTATTCCAATCTAGCACTTTTTTCCTGTTTCCCCTTCTCCGAAAAACATTTTCTGGTTTTACTAATGAGTAAGAGATGTACCGAGCCATGAATTGTCTTTTTCTCTATTTTAGTTAAAACACCGAACGATACAATTATTCATGCTGGAGATTGGGAATTTCTTTCTAAATGAAGGGCACTTGCCAAAAACCTGTCAAACTATAAGTGATCCAAGTCTCACTCAAGAAATCATCTATTAAATGCTGTGACCTAGTAACCTCATTTTTACAGAAAGACCATTGGGCAGTTTATGGCAGTTCAGTCCAAGAGATTTATAAAACTTTTAATTTCTTTGGAGGTCAGACAGTAAAATTTCTGACCAAGAAGCAATAGAAAATCACCAGTAATTTAAGCAGCAGGTACTGCTGCCAGATGAGCCTCTGTATATTTTGACAGCCTTGTTAATGTTCAGCTCTTACTATTCATGATTACATTCAGGAACTGTGTAAGATGTGCTTTTACACAGGTTTGTATTTTGTTTGAGTCTTCCAACAACTTCATGCACTCTCCTGGGAAAGGCAATCTCTTTCGGCATTTTGTAGAAGTGAGGATTATTGGACATTTGCTCAAGATACTTAAGAAAAAAATCATTTTAATATAAGCCAAATATTGCAGTATCTGTTGCCTTACAAATATTCATAATAATAATCATTATCAATCTGCTTTCCATGGCAATAAAGTCCCTAAGTTGAGCCAGGATCTCAATTTGCAGTGATGTTAAACTGGTAGAGGCTTTCCTACCATTTTGAAAAGAGTATGAGAGAGAACAAATTAATCAGACAATCACGGATGCTAGGAACATATTAAAACATCCAGCCAGTCTCTCTGCCATTCGTTCGTGCTTTATTGTACGTCCTGCAGTACTCTGACAGTCTGGTTTTCAAAAGCTGTAGTCTTAAAAGTGATAGGTTACCATTACTTTCTCTTAAGAGTGTATGAGAATCTTGCTGATAAAGAGGATTTCAGAAGTTTAGGAAATGAATGCTGCTGCCACAGTGAGGAACGAATAGCTCCAAATATATATAGGAACGTCAGGGTTTTTCTGAAACGATTTTCCATGTTGTCTCCATCTGAGACGGCTGTGCATGTGTCAGTTTATCTGCGATTGTTTTGAGATGGAATATTTTCTTTAATATAATCACCTTCTCCCTTTTCATTGTAAGAATTTTAAAACTGCATCTGACCAGAGGATTTAGCACTGATTGTTGACAATGAAATCAGTGCATTGTCTTGTAAGGGCAAAGTTCGGCTTGTAACAAGATGGAGAATATTCCGCACTTTGCCATCCGATGTGTTGGTTACTCAGCTAATTCTACATTTAAAGATGGTGCGTTCTCTGGGATCCCACGTGGGGGTGGAAACTGTTCCTTCTGTGAGAAAGCTGCACAGCAGCTGAGATAGCACTTAGCACTGCAGGCTCTCCAGGGTACAACTGTGCCACGCATATTTGCAGTGTATTTTGCTATTAATGACCAACGTTTGTATAGAGTAATAACTGTGAGAATAAAGAAAGTGCTAAAACTCAGATTCGGTTGCTCAAAATGGCATCTTTATTGCTGTGCACCAGGAGGGATTTAGAGAAAACAGTTCTGCAGCGGGCAGAGGAGACAAATGCAGTGCCCCAACCCCAGAGGCAAATTCCATTCCACCCCATCTGCCACCTCAAATGCCAAGTCCTGGAAATGCCACTGTTTCCAAAGGAGCAGACATTAACCATGTGTGTGAATCTTAGTCATTAGTAAAAATTATTCAAAAAAAAAAAAAAAAAAAAAAAAAAAAGCCTTTGTTTGGTTTTCACGAATTAGCACAGCAAAGAAAAAGGCCAAGGCTGGATATGAATTATATGACTGTGCCACTAACTGATGTGTTTCCTAATTTCTGTCCCAGAATATAATGAATGCCTTTCAATAAGACAGCCGTTTAATTTCATTCACCTCATAAAGGCACTTGACAGAAGCAAGGTGTAAGAAGGGATGCTACTCTGGTTTGTTACAGCTCTGGCAGAACCCCTGTCATTGTGTTCAGTGATGGAGGACTGTACAGAACTTGTACAGTGTGGGATAAAATACAAATTCATAGTGAATGGCCGTAGGCAGCATACACTAACCCAGACTCCCAGTGCTGAGGACACACAGAGGCCGCACAGAGCTGGTCTGTGGTGCACATGGCTCCTTCCAAAGAAGCCTGATTACCATGAGAAGCGCCTCTTCTCCTCTCTTCTCCCTTTTTCCTCTTCCTTCCCACCAGCACCGGAATTATGAATGTGTTCCTGCTGCTGCTCCTCCCACCAGTAAATGACAGAAGAAACTGAATACTGCTGAGGTCTGAAATAGGTGCCGGGCATTAGGGAACACGAGCTGTGCCCTTCCTTTGCTAGACATTCCCACTCGGCTTTGGTTCGCTGCTTTAAGGCATTGTGTCTCCGTTTGTCGAGGTGGGCTCAGTGCACAGCAGTAACTCAGAGCAGCTCTTTGAACTGCGTTCCTGCTCTGAAGGACTCCTTTTTGTTTCCTGTTTAATTTCTTTAAGCAATAAGAAAACGTGAGCTCCTTGCAAGTGGCTCCTTTTGGCAGACGTGGAATGGCCCTTTTTAGTCGGGATTCTGCTCCATATGCGATCATTCCCTATTTGCCAAACTTCCTCAGATGTGCACCAAATTGCAGAGATGAATACCAACTTAGCATAATGTGAACAAGAAAGCCTTGCAGTGCTACTTTCCGTTTAATTTACGCAAAAAAAGCAAAAAAGAAAAAAAAGAAAGAAAAAAAAAGATACGTAGGACATAAGTAAGGGCAGAATAGAGCCCTTAATCTTAATTATGCATTCTGCAGTATTATAAATGACTAAAGATTACTTCCAATGTTTGGTATAATCTTACAGTGTGCAGATGTGGTTCTCTTTGGTATATGCCATCTTTACTGAACTCACAATTTCCATAATGCTGTCACATTCTGCATGGGAAGCAGATTTGCAGATAGGTAATCCATGTAAGGTATTTTAAAGACAGCTTATTAAAGGATTGAGGCCTGCTGTTAAATTGCATATGCTTTCAATTGCTACGAGGAGCAAACAGTACCAAGAAGTACAATAATTTAGCCGCGGCTGGAGAAAGGCCTATTTAAACTTTTGATGACAGATCCTTTAAACTTTTCCTTCAAGTTCTTTTCTGCTTTGTATCCGTCCCCGTGTAGCACGGTGCTTTCTTTTATTCCGTGTCATTTCCCCAGCAGGCCCAATGCACGGCCGCAAAGAGGCTGAAATGCACTCCCGCGCTGATAGGCGCGCTGCGCGCCCCGACGCCGTTCGCAGCGCTCGGCACGGGGCGCAACGCGGGGCGCGCTCCCGACGCCGGCAGCGGGGCCGAGCAGCGGCTCTGCCTCGCTCCGTGGAGGCGGCACGGAGCCGTGCCAGCGACGTGACCACTCCCGCTTCTACGCGGAGATGCGCGGGCTCCGTCCCTCCATCCGAAACGAGAGGGTTGGAGCGTACTTTAGACCGAGCCCTTAGACCCGGGGGCTGAGGTGGGGGGCGTTTGGGTCCGTTTGTTTTCCCGAGATAACGAAGCGAATGACCGTACAGTGCTGTGTTGGCGTGGGGCACGCGGTGCCTGCGTGGGGTGCCCGCCCCGAGCTGCTGGGCCACGGCTGCGAGGCGTGTGAGCAGCGCTGCGATCCGGCAGGGGAAACGTGCTCCTGCTGCGGGTCCGCGCCGCTGGGAGACTGAGTTGCAGGTTCTGGGGGCTGCCGCTGCCTCTGAATTCCGTCCTTCCTATTTCGCAGCTTATTAGTTACAAACTAACGCACCTTGGAAAGGAAATAATGTTTACAAATACCTCCGTAGCCTCCCACCACGAGCGCGGCTTTATTATTATTATTATTATTATAAATATAGATATATATCCCTTATTTAAAACTAACAGTGTATTGTGGCAGACGGTGTTAAGGTCTGGATGGAAGGGCAGAACAGTGAAATAATTTTACTAAATAAATGTCTGTGAGAATTAAAACATTCGTTTCTTCTGTACCGGTGCTGTGTGACCCCGTGCAGCAAAGCAGCAGCAATACTGAATCTATATCTGGCAGGAAAAAAATATGCTTTCCTCCAGAGGACTGTGAACATCTTTCCAAACAAATGTGGCACTGGGCTTTCTTGTTTGTTTCCTGGCTTTTAATTTTCAGTGGTTTTTCTTACTTTCTGTTTGTGTGTGTGTGTGTAGTTTTATTTCACAATACTTATCCTTGTAATAAATCTGTTCCTGTGCAGGTTCTGGAGGTTCATGTATAGATTTTGAATTGCATTTAGTCTTAGAAACAGGGCTATAAAACCTGACTTGGTATGTTTTGGTCTGAAATTTGTCTTCCTCAAATAATTTCAGAAGCCCAAAATGCAAAATACAAACTTTGCTTAATTATGATGTTTTAATACACGTGTCTCCAGAAATATCTGTGTACCTTAGTTGTCGAAAATGACCACATTTAGCAATCAGTAGTTCAGGGCAGTACCCGAAAATGTTCTTTTTATACCGGTATGTAAACTGGAATGTGACTCCTACAGCACAGCAGTGCTACTGATGGTTCTGAACAGGAACCCTGAATTAACATAATGTCAATATTATCAAATACCAATATTTCACCCATAGACTGCAAATGTCATGCCAAGTCACTAATAATTAAACTGGTTTAAAATTAAGCTGAAAGCTGCTTAAATAAAATATTTTGGTTTAAATTATTTCTACTAGGGTGCATGGAGATCTCACTGCAGTGTTTCTGCTGTTACTGCATTTTAATGGTTTGGGGTTTTTGTTTTGTTGTGTTTATGGGGAAGAAAAAAATGTGTAAGACAGCAAGAATTTTGGGTCTTCTCTCTCTTTTTTTTTTTATGAAGGTCAAACTAAATTCAGAATTATAACTGAAAAATGAAATGTAAATACCTAGATCTTTGATAACAAAGTAATTAAAATGTATGGTTTTGCCTACTGTGTATAATAAGGGCTTATATTTGATCAACCATAAAAGTTATTTAATCATTTTAACCTTGGAATACTACCCCACGAAAAACTACTTAATGGAAGTTAGCTGAGAAGCATTAGAGTATCACAACATCAAGAAGGCTGAGCGAGAGGGCACTGAAAATTCAAGCACAGCTTATTTCTGCCATAATACTATAGCAGGTTGCATGGCAACCAGTGGCTGTGGATTTTGAAGTTACTTTATCCTTATTCAACGAGCAAAGACTTAGCTTGTATTTATTTTGGTAATTTCTAGAATTAATCAGGTATTTAAGGCCCACTCTAGCATAAACTTGCTGTGATTTCACGATCGACGAATAAATGTTTACAAGTGTGGTTCAGAGAACATCTGGAAGAACAACGGAGCTCGGCTGCTCCTCGTGGCGTTGCAGGCAGTGAGCGGCAGTGCTGGGATCAGCACTCGTTTTTGTGCAAGTGTTGGACCAGCGAGTGGATCCATGCAATTTAAGTCAGTCATTTTAGGTGGACCCCAGAGGTTTCAAAGAAACGCTCGTATTTCATTTTAATGTTTCCATTAAGGGGAAATTTTAAGAGAATTTTAATATTTCTCAGTTGAGTAAAAGCTTCAATCACGAGCCAAAGTCACAAATACAGTAGCATGGTACCCCTGTGTCCATGCATTACTTTTGGGAATGTGTTAACGGAAAAGTCTCAAAAAATGTTTTATAGTGTTATTTAATGTTGGTTCTTATCTTTAAAGTATGACTGTAGCCCTTCCACTGTTCTGTTAATATGTCTAGCATTTGGCCAAATCACTCAACATACACAGATCTTACTGAAACCACAGTAAATTAAGAACGGACGTAGTTATACAGGCATGTGGTACACAGTGTAATGCCTGTAATGAGTGAGAGAGGTGCACTACTCAGTCGTTTAATAAGCACATTAAATAAAAAGCCATTTTCTTGAGTGTATGAAAGATACTCAAGACATCTGCACATCTGAGAAGCGGTGTGTATTTGTGTAGTGAAAGGTACCATCATAAAGTATACACAAACAGGGACAGGGTTAGGGTGCAAGTATTTTTTGTGTGTGTTTCATTTGATAAGATTTTAACTTTTAGACAAAGTAGACATTGACTGAAAATTACTTTATATGCAGCATGAATGGTATCAGTAAACAAAGGCTTTCCCAACCCTGACCTGCGCAGTGCACCTCACCAGCCTGGTGCTGAACAATGTTTTTACATACATTCATGAATTCCAGGGATTTACTTGAAAGCTGTGCCATTTTATTTTAAAACACAGTTTGGCTCAAAGGGGGGCAAACATCCAGAGCATGATCTTGTTTTACCCCAGATGAAGAAAGGAAATGATAGTTACATCATCATGAAATTAGAGATGAGAGATTATATTATTATTATTTTTTTTTTAAGCAATAAAATACTTGGGCATCAAAATGCTGTTTCCAGAAGCATTGTTAGATCAAGTCCAGAAAACCCCCTTGTGCTGGGGAGTGCTCGGCGTGCTCCTTTGGTGGAAGCAGGCCGCCAGCCATTGCCGGCTTTCGAAAGCCCTCACTCCGGGGTGGGCCACTGTAGGAGTAGGAGAACTGTCTGTGTAGTGCCATCCATACAGCACAAAGTGTCTATGAGTCTGTTTTCCAGGGAAGCAATGAAGTTGAGGTCTTGCTGTGCCTTGCAGCACATAGCAAAGTCCCTACAGTGCATGACTTCCTGACAAAATAAAGTCATCATTCTTTACAGTAAAAGTACAGTGAAGTTATTTAGAAAATGCATAATTTATTTTGTTGAAATCTCTAATAGTGAGTTTGTACTTCTGGGAGCTGTGGATGTTGTTAAAAATATATTTTAGCTTTTGTGATGACAGTTTAAAAGTTATTACAACAAAATACTTTATGTCAACAATAAGCTACTGTAATTTAGGAAAAATGAAACATTTTCCCCATGAGCCAGTTGTGTTTTCTTTGAACACAGGAGGAAATAAAAACTATTAAACATTTCAGGTTTGAACTATTGATCTTGTTTGAATAAGTGTTTCATAGTTTCTAGAAAACAGTGAATCTCAGTGACCTCATTCCAGCCACTGACTTTAAACTGGAAAATCCAAAACTAAACAGAAACATAATCTACAATTCCACGGCATTTTATATTAATAGTGAATATGCTTGACTGGTACAAAACAAGTAATTCAGGCAATAAGGAGTTTCTGGGTTTCTTCTCTTCTGCCCTGTCTGAGGATGATGCTGATCTGTGCCACTATCTCTTCTCCCTCTTCTTTTGGGGAGGTACATTAAATCATATCACTCTGAGCAATCAAACACAATGTAGCTGCTGCCTGTCAGCTGCATTGCTGTAGTTTATGGTACAAGTAGATGTGTATGTAACATAGGAAGGCTGCCACGAGTGTTAGTGCTGTGGAAGCACAGACTGTGATTCTTCTCATCCCTTAGTGCTTCAAGCAGGGGATGCTGCAGCAGGAAGCTAATGAAACTGATGATCAAAGCTGTGTTGTACTTGACCTGCAGCCTTGTTGTAGCTACACTTTAGGAAAAAATAATAAACAAATAAATAAATAAATAGATGGTAGAAACTGTTTTACCAGAGGAGTAGATAGGTGAATTTTAAATAGCACTCTGAATCAGTCATCACTCCAGCTTTTATTTCTGTCTTTATTTTTAGGCTTGGTGGCTACATGAAATGACAGAGTTGTGCAAGTTCTGAATTGCCTTTGATATTGGCCTTCCATGTGCTGTAGAGATGGGCAATCACATTATAACACTTAACAGGGCACTTATGCCTCCATTTTTTAGACAGAGGGAATTGAACGCTCAGCAGCGCTACAAGCCAAAAATTTCTGTTAAATTGCAGATACCTGTGAATGAGGAATAATATATTAGTCAGGGCTAAGGCCTACCCCAGTAAGTGAAAAAGGAATGGTGACAGAAAAGAGCCAAGGCCCAGCATTTGTTTCCACCCAAACCTTGGCCATCCATGAAAACATGAAGGTAATTCTGTCAAAGCCTGCCAGTAAGAGTCTGAGACACAGACTGTCAGGAGCGAACATCAAGCTCCATTTCTCTTTACATAGAGAACGCAGTTAAACAATTTGCACGTTAGGCAAATAAAGCAGTTCTATAGTGCCTGATTTAGTGGCTGGCAAACCTGCCCACAGCAGGTGGGGTGGAACTAGATGATCTTTGAGGTCTCTTCCAACCCAAGCCATTCTATACAACTCATGAATCAGATTCATACATAAAGCCCAGAGCTTGTAGAACTCTTCTCTTTCCTTCCTTAGGACAGTAACTGCTTTTTCAGAACAGTCTTCCACATGTCATGACACTCAGCATCTCAAACACATTGGACACAAACTTGCTAGCCATGTTTTTCCCACACAATGCAAGGACATGTTCAGGACCAGTAGTCCAGTTTTTAAAATGTTGCCAGTTACTGAGTATACATTTAGAGTTTTGAAATGCACAAATTTGCTAGTTGGGTAAAATGTCGGTAGTGTTAGATCTTAGAAAAGAGAAGGCTCTGGAGAGACTTCATTGTGGCTCTCCAATATTTGATGGGAGCACATAAACAGGAGGGGGAATGGCTGTTTACAAGGGTGGATAGTGATAGGACAGGGGTGAATGATCTTAAACAGAGACAGAGGAGGTTTAGGTTAGATATTAGGAGGAAGTTTTTTCACTCAGAGGGTGGTGTTGCCCTGGAACAGGTTGCCCAAGGAGGCTGTGGATGCCCCATCCCTGGAGGCATTCAAGGCCAGGCTGGATGTGGCTCTGGGCAGCCTGATCTGGTGACTGGAAACCCTGCCCACAGAAGGGCAGGATCTTTGATATCCTTTTCAACCCAGACCATTCTATGCTTCTACTATTTTTTATTGTCCAAGTCTATACTGCCACTCAAAAACATCCATAGAACCAGAAATACAATGTTTTTCTTCATTCACATGTCTCTTTTTCAAGGTTGGCTATATTGACAGTGTCAGGGAACACAGGGGATACTAGAACCAGTGTAAACTGTCACTGGGTCCTTCCTTTCTGCCTAATGCTGGGAAAGGTGATGTCCTCAAATAACACTGTTAGCAGATGATGAGCCCTGCAGGACAGGACCAAGACTGAAAGGATTGCAGACAACATGTGCTCATAGCTAGAAAAAGAATCTCACAGATTGAGGACTAACCCCTGGTGCTTCCTGTCCATAAGTTTTCATACTGACACCTCTGGGATTACAAAGTGTTTTTGCAGCCAAATGCTCTGTTGATTTACATTCCTGGAAAATCCACTCACTTAAGGAAGGTTGTGTAATATAAACAGCACAGTTCATTCTTATTTTCCAGGCTTGGTGCTGCAATAAGGTGCATCATGCACCCTTTTAAGTTTGCACTGTGTTTTGTCTTATATGGCTTCAATATGTCTCTGTATCTTCGTGTTTCTGATGAAACCCTGTGTAATACAGAGTATACTATATGATTTTACAGTTGAAGGACTGAGATCCAGAGAAAATAAAGATGAGAACAGTGAAGGTATTTTAACCCTTTACGGTCAGATATGCTTCTGACAGACCTCTTAAGTGTTTCTAGCAGCCTGGCAGCCTGGCTGGCCACAGGTGGCAGGTATGGAGGGGTCTGCTGTCTGAAAATCTGACCCACCACAATCTGCCCAAAATCACACAAAGTAGCAGCAGTACAGAAGGGAATTGACCTGCTTCTCTGTAAATATTGACATTTACCATAAGCCTTAGAGTCTCTGTCTCTTTTTTTTCTTTTAATTGCAATTTAGGATATGCAATAAACATGTTCTAATATTTTAGGAAGTAATTTTGGCTTGGATGCCTTCCTGCTTAATTTTCAACGTGAATCGTTGTCTGCCTGGTCTAGTACCACTTGGGTATGACTTTTCATTCATTGCATAACATTCATCCTTCTCTGAAAACAATGAAGCAGGAGTAAAAGGGAGTTGCTGGAGGGTGGTTAACTTCTTCAAATTATAAAGTAAAATGGCAGTGGTGACATACTGAGACGTATCCCAGTCCCCATGTGCTAATTGGATGGCACAAAAAAAATATTAGAAAAGTATGTGAAACTCCAGGTCTTCCAGGCTAAGAATAGCCATAGTCTTAGAGTGATATTAATGACCATGGGTTGGGTGTCTTTTTTGTGTGCGTGTTTTTCCCCCCACTGTGGTGAAAGTAAGATACCCAAAGGGAAGCAAAATTAATTAAAGTTTTTGATGAATATTGGGCCACTACTGGCATTTGCCTCAGGATCAACAGGTAGGTTCTTAACTTTATGAGGGAAAACATTATTGAAGGAGGTTGCATTCCTTGTGCAGATCAAGTTGTGCTTTTAAAAAATAAAAGAAGACAGCTGGTGGTCTTGCTTTTAATTATCGAGGCTGTGAGAATTCAAATGACATATTTGCCTCATTTACTTAGAAGATATTCTTGTATTTATTAAATCATTTGAAGAACATCTGTAACATTTTGATAAGATTTTCTTTCTCATCATGAGAAGCAGGCTGCATTTCAACACCAGGAAGTACTACTGTTACGAAGTATTTCCTAGTCCATTTACAGGAGAACAGTAATATGCATGTCCGTTGCTCCAAAAGTAATGCCTCCAGTTTGTTTCCATGGAAACTACAGCAGATACGAAAAGCACAATAGCAGTATTTGATTAAGCAAATCCTTAGCTGCATAACACTGTTTTTCAACATAATCACCACCATTTGCTATGCATTCTCACCAGTGACTCAGAGCCTGCATGCTGCTCTCTCTGGTCATCTGTATGGCCATTCTGAATGTTACTTGTCTGTCATGTCACTGTCACCACTGCTGAAACACACCAACCACCACCTCACTGTGCTCACTTCCACTGTTTGGTCTCCATCAACATTCAGCAAGCATTGGTGAATGTAAATGGGAGCTGTTTTTTCCACATGGAGGAATTCAGTGAGACGACATTGCTCCATAAGCACTTCCATATCAGACACCATTTTGTCAGACTGCCCCTTTGCTGCCACCTGTCACACAACAGCAACACATAGTGGAATATTGGTGGGAAGGTTCAGCTTCTACTGCCATAACAACAAAATCTGCCTGATGTCCTGGGCCAAGGTAATAAAATAGGAAGCATTACTTTTGGAGAAGCCTTTGTAGAGGTACACTTCACCACTGTTAAGAAATGGAACACTTATTAGGAATATTGGACACAGGTCATAGCATAGCATTGAATTAAAGGAATGGATCTCAATTGTAAATTATTATTTGGTCTTTCTCTTGATCGGTGCTAGATATAAGTATTAGCATTTTTTCCCCAGCATTTGCGTCAGAAAGGAAAAAGCCGGTTGTGTGTTCAGAAGAAGCCAAGATCAGTTTACATATCAAGGAAGAAGTGCAGCATTTTAAACACCAGCTGTTAAGTGACTTAAAAAAAAAAAAAAAACAAAACCTGGCTGCTGTAGTGATGTGATCTTTCTGTACTGTTCATGGGTCAAACACAAATATTTGAAATAAAAATATTTCAACATGCATAGAAACAGTCCACGCTCTTTAAAGCCATCAAAAGTAATTTAAAGTGAAATTTCACTGAATCTTTAAAGCTTTTCTGTTGTGAGCACCATCTTTAGGAGTCTGGAGCAGAGCAAATGTCCAGTGTCTCGAACTAAACTTCCGTGTATGAATTAGGCTGAAAAATCACAGTTCATGGGGAGCAGGTGTCACACCCAGACAGAGTCACAGAACAGAGTATCAGAAGGAGCAGAGGGAAAAATTTAGCAAGTGTATTTCTTCTGAATGTTCATAAACTACGTATATGTATCCTTGTCAATTTTTTTTTTGTTTGTATTTTCTTTTTTTTTTTTTTAAATAACATATTTTCTGTAAAGGAACTAATACAGTGCGATTTTTTTTTTCAACTCTTTATTATTATTTTTCACATTATTTGATTGATAATTTATACACCAGTTAAAAATTATTGATCCAGCCAGAAGAAACCCAATCACCTAAAAATTAAATACAACATATAAAACATATATCTGTAAAGGCTGCATAAGAAAGTCATCTACTAAAAGTCTGTGATCATAATGAAGAAGGGGAAGTATTCTTGCTGGACAAAAGACAAGGCTTGATAGTTTATTTCTGCAGAGCAGGGGGACATTTCAAGAGCTGCTTACATCTGCAGGTATTACAGTCAATACTCATATGAGTATTTCATCTCCGTTTCATTTCTCTGACATCTAAGTCAGCCATGTCAGTCCTGCATTGTTTTAATAACAATCCAAACATCCAAGAACTGGATGTTCTTCATTTGTCCAACTCTCAGTTTTCTTTGTATATCATTCTCTTCCCAAGGATGGTGTTGATTTCGATCTTTTCTTTATAATGTATTTGTTTGTTCTCCTTCATCATCCGTAAGCACTAACTGTGAATCAAGAACCCACAGTGCACCAGATGTGCTAAACACTGCTTGGACTTTCACGGTCACCTCTCCAAGTTTTTCTGCATTTCCTGACAGTTTTCCAGTTTAAATTTCTTTATTTCTTCATTTATTCTCATATCTCCTCCCCTCTACTATGTCTCATTTTTTTCTATCAATAATGGTTTCACATTCCACAGTACTCTAAAAAAATATTTGCTTTCATAAATCTTCAGAAATACTTCCATGTGCTACAGAAGCTGTTACTTCTTCCTTACAGCACTCTGTAAATCTTCCCTATCCTCCCAGACCATACTTTTGCCCTCATGTTCTTCTATTCATCCATCCTGCCCTCAGTCCATTTAAGTTTTTCACCCTTTCCCTTTGCATCACCGTCATTGTTATCCCTTTCTCTTGCAAAAATCAACATACACCAACATTTTACTTCTCTCTTAAAATCAGAAATAAATTATTTCTTGACACATCCTAATGGAAATACTTTGTGATTTCTGTTTTGGATTGCTTGGT